>NW_026706090.1:0-298075 GCF_029867415.1 Vicia villosa
AGGTTGGAATTTGTCTACTTTATTTTGGAGATAGAAGGGTTGGAATTATAACTTTAGTTTTTGTTAAACGAAGTGTTTGAAATATTGAAAGACCATGATAATATATGAAGTGTGTGTTGAATTTTGAATGCAGAAAATGATAGTTTTCTTTGTGTGATTTTAGGTACATTGTTTTTGTTGCGGAGAGTGTTTATTTTGCTGAAAGTAAAATCTTTTTCTTGGTATCGAGTCTTTTCAGTATGCTGCTTTCTATATGTTGTTATCTGATGTTGAACTGAGGGTTGTTTGTTATATGTTTTTTTCGAACTTTTTAGTGTGATGTGTAGATGTAGCTAAATATCTTTGGTTTATTTTGGAGGTTCTGTTGTTGTTGCTGAAAATTTGTTCCAGATGAATGATTGATCTCATTTGTCTATTTGCTTGGGTTATTTTTCTTGCAGAGTCTATTTTTGGGGTCTATAAGGTGGGCTATGATTTGAATGGGGAGAGGATGCCAGAGTTGAGAAGTGGAGCTAGAAGGTCAAAGCGACTTGAAGATCTTCAGCCTGGTCCTGTACCTGTTGATCAAGGAGAAAATTGGGCACAGCCTGAACCGATTAGAGGTAGGAGGAGAGTTGGTGGTGGAAGCGGAAGAGGTGGTAATGCTACAGGTTTAGTATCTATGCAATACTAAAGTTTTGCCCAAACTGACCTTTCTACCCTTACATGCAAATATTTTTTTCCCTTCCTAAAGGTTATTCAAGTAATTAACAAAATAAAAATTACTCCATGCCAATTGTTGTGTTTTCCTTGGTCACAAGCAACATACCTCACCCATCTCTCTCTTTTATTTCCTCATCACACATTCTTTCTCTTGCAGACAACTTTTCATTTCCTTTCTCTCCATCATGTTCGCTTCTCTTTTCCCCAAACCCCCCAAACCCTAGATCGCCGTCTCGCCCCTCTCTTCCTTTTCTTTCTCTCCATCGTGATCTCCCCTCCTCCTTTTGACGAACCACCCTCCACCTTGTCTTCCGAACTCCTCAACCAAAAGTCCGAAGAAGAAGATTCATCTGAAGATGTTGATAAATGTTCATCTGAAGAAAAAGCACATGATGCGGATATAAATAATGTTAGGGTTCAACATGAACATTTTGAAGACCCATGTTTAATAAAGGTAAATGTTTCACTGAACTTTTTTTTTTTAATTTGAAACATTAAAGCTTACGATTTTAGTTATACCATCGGGATATTATACACAAAAGTTTCAAAATAAGTAGATCTGAATTTTTTTATAAATCACAGGAACTTGAAAATTTTGATTAGTTTTTTTGTTGATGTCGTTGTTGTTGTGTTGTTGGTTCCCTGATATATGTAGGTTGTTACAGCCAAGGTCATACGTAATCAGCAAACTCCTCTTCAAACTACAACATTCACGGTGGGTTTTCTTTCTCTTTCAATCACTCTCATTATTCTACTCTTTATCACTGTCATTGTATGATTTTGGTATTAAAAAAAACTTCTTTTCAAGGTTACTGTTACTTAGAGAGAAAAAATAGTATTTTATGATTGTAAGATTGCAAGCAATCATGGATAAAAACTATTATGTAGAATCTAATCTGTTTTTTTTGTTGTTGTATCGATTTATAATGTTTATGAACTTTCATGGGTATGTCTTGAATTTGAAATTTAATTTATTAATAACAAAAAAATTTCACCTTTTTCTCTATATTGATCGTTGTTGCTCCGTTGAATTTGCGATGTTTAAGATTGGTAGTTTCTTTATTACTCCTTATTCTATTTCAGGTTGATTTGTGAATGTTGGTTGATATGTTACTAAGGATATGTTTCTTACTGTTTGTGAAAGAGTGTATAGGTTTAATGTAGAAACATTGGATTTGGATTTATAGGTTTACTTTTTACAAGGTGAATAGATATTCTTTGAGTGTTGAATTCAAAAAGTCAGTTTTGGATTTTTATGTTTTTGGTGATGTTGTTGTTGTTGGCAATCGGTGGGGTTTGCAGGTTGGAATTTGTCTACTTTATTTTGGAGATAGAAGGGTTGGAATTATAACTTTAGTTTTTGTTAAACGAAGTGTTTGAATTATTGAAAAACCATGATAATATATGAAGTCTGTGTTGAATTTTGAATGCAGAAAATGATAGTTTTCTTTGTATGATTTTAGGTACATTGTTTTTGTTGCGGAGAGTGTGTATTTTGCTGAAAGTAAAATCTTTTTCTTGGTATCGAGTCTTTTCAGTATGCTGCTTTCTATATGTTGTTATCTGATGTTGAACTGAGGGTTGTTTGTTATATGTTTTTTTCGAACTTTTTAGTGTGATGTGTAGATGTAGCTAAATATCTTTGGTTTATTTTGGAGGTTCTGTTGTTGTTGCTGAAAATTTGTTCCAGATGAATGATTGATCTCATTTGTCTATTTGCTTTGGTTATTTTTCTTGCAGAGTCTATTTTTGGGGTCTATAAGGTGGGCTATGATTTGAATGGGGAGAGGATGCCAGAGTTGAGAAGTGGAGCTAGAAGGTCAAAGCGACTAGGAGATCTTCAGCCTGGTCCTGTACCTGTTGATCAAGGAGAAAATTGGGCACAGCCTGAACCGATTAAAGGTAGGAGGAGAGTTGGTGGTGGAAGAGGAAGAGGTGGTAATGCTACAGGTTTAGTATCTTTCCAATACTAACGTGTTTCCCAAACTGACCTTTCTACCCTTACAAGCAAATATTTTTTCCCTTCTTAAAGGTTATTCAAGTAATTAACAAAATAAAAATTACTCCATGCCAATTGTAGTGTTTTCATTGGTCACAAGCAACATACCTCACTCATCTCTCTCTTCTATTTCCTCATCCCTCATTCTCTCTCTTGCAGACAACTTTTCATTTCCTTTCTCTCTATCATGTTCGCTTCTCTTTTCCCCAAACCCCCCAAACCCTAGATCGCCGTCTCCCCCCTTTCTTCCTTTTCTTTCTCTCCATCGTGATCTCTCCTCCTCCTTTTGTCGAACCACCCTCCACCTTGTCTTCCGAACTCCTCAACCCAAAAGACTGAAGAAGAAGAAGAAGATTCATCTGAAGATGTTGATAAATGTTCATCTGAAGAAATAGCACATGATGCGGATTTGAATAATGTTAGGGTTCAACATGAACATTTTGAAGACCCATGTTTAATATAGGTAAATGTTTCACTGAACTTTTTTTTTAATTTGAAACATTAAAGCTTACGATTTTAGTTATGCCATCGGGATATTATACACAAAAGCTTCAAAATAAGTAGATGAATTTTTTTATAAATCACAGGAACTTGAAAATTTTGATTAGTTTTTTTTGTTGATGTGGTTGTTATTGTGTTGTTGGTTCCCTGATATATGTAGGTTGTTACAGCCAAGGTCATACGTAATCAGCCAACTCCTCTTCAAACTACAACATTCACGGTGGGTTTTCTTTCTCTTTCAATCACTCTCATTATTCTACTCTTTATCACTGTCATTGTATTATTCTGGTATTAAAAAAAACTTCTTTTCAAGGTTACTGTTACTTAGAGAGAAAAAAAATAGTATTTTATGATTGTAAGATTGCAAGCAATCATGGATAAAAACTATTCTGTAGAATCTAATCTGTTTTTTTTGTTGTTGTATCGATTTATAATGTTTCTGAACTTTCATGGGTATGTCTTGAATTTGAAATTTAATTTATTAATAACAAAATTTTTTCACCTTTTTCTCTATATTGATCGTTGTTGTTCCGTTGAATTTCCGATGTTTAAGATTGGTAGTTTCTTTATTACTCCTTATTCTATTTCAGGTTGATTTGTGAATGTTGGTTGATATGTTACTAAGGATATGTTTCTTACTGTTTATGAAAGAGTGTATAGGTTTAATGTAGAAACATTGGATTTGGTTTTATAGGTTTACTTTTTACAAGGTGATTAGATATTCTTTGAGTGTTGAATTCAAAAAGTCAGTTTTGGATTTTTATGTTTTTGGTGATGTAGTTGTTGTTGGCAATCAGTGGGGTTTGCAGGTTGGAATTTGTCTACTTTATTTTGGAGATAGAAGGGTTGGAATTATAACTTTAGTTTTTGTTAAACGAAGTGTTTGAAATATTGAAAGACCATGATAATATATGAAGTGTGTGTTGAATTTTGAATGCAGAAAATGATAGTTTTCTTTGTGTGATTTTAGGTACATTGTTTTTGTTGCGGAGAGTGTTTATTTTGCTGAAAGTAAAATCTTTTTCTTGGTATCGAGTCTTTTCAGTATGCTGCTTTCTATATGTTGTTATCTGATGTTGAACTGAGGGTTGTTTGTTATATGTTTTTTTCGAACTTTTTAGTGTGATGTGTAGATGTAGCTAAATATCTTTGGTTTATTTTGGAGGTTCTGTTGTTGTTGCTGAAAATTTGTTCCAGATGAATGATTGATCTCATTTGTCTATTTGCTTGGGTTATTTTTCTTGCAGAGTCTATTTTTAGGGTCTATAAGGTGGGCTATGATTTGAATGGGGAGAGGATGCCAGAGTTGAGAAGTGGAGCTAGAAGGTCAAAGCGACTTGAAGATCTTCAGCCTGGTCCTGTACCTGTTGATCAAGGAGAAAATTGGGCACAGCCTGAACCGATTAGAGGTAGGAGGAGAGTTGGTGGTGGAAGCGGAAGAGGTGGTAATGCTACAGGTTTAGTATCTATCCAATACTAAAGTGTTGCCCAAACTGACCTTTCTACCCTTACATGCAAATATTTTTTTCCCTTCCTAAAGGTTATTCAAGTAATTAACAAAATAAAAATTACTCCATGCCAATTGTTGTGTTTTCCTTGGTCACAAGCAACATACCTCACCCATCTCTCTCTTTTATTTCCTCATCACACATTCTTTCTCTTGCAGACAACTTTTCATTTCCTTTCTCTCCATCATGTTCGCTTCTCTTTTCCCCAAACCCCCCAAACCCTAGATCGCCGTCTCGCCCCTCTCTTCCTTTTCTTTCTCTCCATCGTGATCTCCCCTCCTCCTTTTGACGAACCACCCTCCACCTTGTCTTCCGAACTCCTCAACCAAAAGTCCGAAGAAGAAGATTCATCTGAAGATGTTGATAAATGTTCATCTGAAGAAAAAGCACATGATGCGGATATAAATAATGTTAGGGTTCAACATGAACATTTTGAAGACCCATGTTTAATAAAGGTAAATGTTTCACTGAACTTTTTTTTTTTAATTTGAAACATTAAAGCTTACGATTTTAGTTATACCATCGGGATATTATACACAAAAGTTTCAAAATAAGTAGATCTGAATTTTTTTATAAATCACAGGAAGTTGAAAATTTTGATTAGTTTTTTTGTTGATGTCGTTGTTGTTGTGTTGTTGGTTCCCTGATATATGTAGGTTGTTACAGCCAAGGTCATACGTAATCAGCAAACTCCTCTTCAAACTACAACATTCACGGTGGGTTTTCTTTCTCTTTCAATCACTCTCATTATTCTACTCTTTATCACTGTCATTGTATGATTTTGGTATTAAAAAAAACTTCTTTTCAAGGTTACTGTTACTTAGAGAGAAAAAATAGTATTTTATGATTGTAAGATTGCAAGCAATCATGGATAAAAACTATTATGTAGAATCTAATCTGTTTTTTTTGTTGTTGTATCGATTTATAATGTTTATGAACTTTCATGGGTATGTCTTGAATTTGAAATTTAATTTATTAATAACAAAAAAATTTCACCTTTTTCTCTATATTGATCGTTGTTGCTCCGTTGAATTTGCGATGTTTAAGATTGGTAGTTTCTTTATTACTCCTTATTCTATTTCAGGTTGATTTGTGAATGTTGGTTGATATGTTACTAAGGATATGTTTCTTACTGTTTGTGAAAGAGTGTATAGGTTTAATGTAGAAACATTGGATTTGGATTTATAGGTTTACTTTTTACAAGGTGAATAGATATTCTTTGAGTGTTGAATTCAAAAAGTCAGTTTTGGATTTTTATGTTTTTGGTGATGTTGTTGTTGTTGGCAATCGGTGGGGTTTGCAGGTTGGAATTTGTCTACTTTATTTTGGAGATAGAAGGGTTGGAATTATAACTTTAGTTTTTGTTAAACGAAGTGTTTGAATTATTGAAAAACCATGATAATATATGAAGTCTGTGTTGAATTTTGAATGCAGAAAATGATAGTTTTCTTTGTATGATTTTAGGTACATTGTTTTTGTTGCGGAGAGTGTGTATTTTGCTGAAAGTAAAATCTTTTTCTTGGTATCGAGTCTTTTCAGTATGCTGCTTTCTATATGTTGTTATCTGATGTTGAACTGAGGGTTGTTTGTTATATGTTTTTTTCGAACTTTTTAGTGTGATGTGTAGATGTAGCTAAATATCTTTGGTTTATTTTGGAGGTTCTGTTGTTGTTGCTGAAAATTTGTTCCAGATGAATGATTGATCTCATTTGTCTATTTGCTTTGGTTATTTTTCTTGCAGAGTCTATTTTTGGGGTCTATAAGGTGGGCTATGATTTGAATGGGGAGAGGATGCCAGAGTTGAGAAGTGGAGCTAGAAGGTCAAAGCGACTAGGAGATCTTCAGCCTGGTCCTGTACCTGTTGATCAAGGAGAAAATTGGGCACAGCCTGAACCGATTAAAGGTAAGAGGAGAGTTGGTGGTGGAAGAGGAAGAGGTGGTAATGCTACAGGTTTAGTATCTTTCCAATACTAACGTGTTTCCCAAACTGACCTTTCTACCCTTACAAGCAAATATTTTTTCCCTTCCTAAAGGTTATTCAAGTAATTAACAAAATAAAAATTACTCCATACCAATTGTTGTGTTTTCATTGGTCACAAGCAACATACCTCACTCATCTCTCTCTTCTATTTCCTCATCCCTCATTCTCTCTCTTGCAGACAACTTTTCATTTCCTTTCTCTCTATCATGTTCGCTTCTCTTTTCCCCAAACCCCCCAAACCCTAGATTGCCGTCTCCCCCCTTTCTTCCTTTTCTTTCTCTCCATCGTGATCTCTCCTCCTCCTTTTGACGAACCACCCTCCACCTTGTCTTCCGAACTCCTCAACCCAAAAGACTGAAGAAGAAGAAGAAGATTTATCTGAAGATGTTGATAAATGTTCATCTGAAGAAATAGCACATGATGCGGATTTGAATAATGTTAGGGTTCAACATGAACATTTTGAAGACCCATGTTTAATATAGGTAAATGTTTCACTGAACTTTTTTTTTTAATTTGAAACATTAAAGCTTACGATTTTAGTTATGCCATCGGGATATTATACACAAAAGCTTCAAAATAAGTAGATCTGAATTTTTTTATAAATCACAGGAACTTGAAAATTTTGATTAGTTTTTTTTGTTGATGTGGTTGTTATTGTGTTGTTGGTTCCCTGATATATGTAGGTTGTTACAGCCAAGGTCATACGTAATCAGCCAACTCCTCTTCAAACTACAACATTCACGGTGGGTTTTCTTTCTCTTTCAATCACTCTCATTATTCTACTCTTTATCACTGTCATTGTATTATTCTGGTATTAAAAAAAACTTCTTTTCAAGGTTACTGTTACTTAGAGAAAAAAAATAGTATTTTATGATTGTAAGATTGCAAGCAATCATGGATAAAAACTATTCTGTAGAATCTAATCTGTTTTTTTTGTTGTTGTATCGATTTATAATGTTTCTGAACTTTCATGGGTATGTCTTGAATTTGAAATTTAATTTATTAATAACAAAATTTTTTCACCTTTTTCTCTATATTGATCGTTGTTGTTCCGTTGAATTTCCGATGTTTAAGATTGGTAGTTTCTTTATTACTCCTTATTCTATTTCAGGTTGATTTGTGAATGTTGGTTGATATGTTACTAAGGATATGTTTCTTACTGTTTATGAAAGAGTGTATAGGTTTAATGTAGAAACATTGGATTTGGTTTTATAGGTTTACTTTTTACAAGGTGATTAGATATTCTTTGAGTGTTGAATTCAAAAAGTCAGTTTTGGATTTTTATGTTTTTGGTGATGTAGTTGTTGTTGGCAATCAGTGGGGTTTGCAGGTTGGAATTTGTCTACTTTATTTTGGAGATAGAAGGGTTGGAATTATAACTTTAGTTTTTGTTAAACGAAGTGTTTGAAATATTGAAAGACCATGATAATATATGAAGTGTGTGTTGAATTTTGAATGCAGAAAATGATAGTTTTCTTTGTGTGATTTTAGGTACATTGTTTTTGTTGCGGAGAGTGTTTATTTTGCTGAAAGTAAAATCTTTTTCTTGGTATCGAGTCTTTTCAGTATGCTGCTTTCTATATGTTGTTATCTGATGTTGAACTGAGGGTTGTTTGTTATATGTTTTTTTCGAACTTTTTAGTGTGATGTGTAGATGTAGCTAAATATCTTTGGTTTATTTTGGAGGTTCTGTTGTTGTTGCTGAAAATTTGTTCCAGATGAATGATTGATCTCATTTGTCTATTTGCTTGGGTTATTTTTCTTGCAGAGTCTATTTTTGGGGTCTATAAGGTGGGCTATGATTTGAATGGGGAGAGGATGCCAGAGTTGAGAAGTGGAGCTAGAAGGTCAAAGCGACTTGAAGATCTTCAGCCTGGTCCTGTACCTGTTGATCAAGGAGAAAATTGGGCACAGCCTGAACCGATTAGAGGTAGGAGGAGAGTTGGTGGTGGAAGCGGAAGAGGTGGTAATGCTACAGGTTTAGTATCTATCCAATACTAAAGTGTTGCCCAAACTGACCTTTCTACCCTTACATGCAAATATTTTTTTCCCTTCCTAAAGGTTATTCAAGTAATTAACAAAATAAAAATTACTCCATGCCAATTGTTGTGTTTTCCTTGGTCACAAGCAACATACCTCACCCATCTCTCTCTTTTATTTCCTCATCACACATTCTTTCTCTTGCAGACAACTTTTCATTTCCTTTCTCTCCATCATGTTCGCTTCTCTTTTCCCCAAACCCCCCAAACCCTAGATCGCCGTCTCGCCCCTCTCTTCCTTTTCTTTCTCTCCATCGTGATCTCCCCTCCTCCTTTTGACGAACCACCCTCCACCTTGTCTTCCGAACTCCTCAACCAAAAGTCCGAAGAAGAAGATTCATCTGAAGATGTTGATAAATGTTCATCTGAAGAAAAAGCACATGATGCGGATATAAATAATGTTAGGGTTCAACATGAACATTTTGAAGACCCATGTTTAATAAAGGTAAATGTTTCACTGAACTTTTTTTTTTTAATTTGAAACATTAAAGCTTACGATTTTAGTTATACCATCGGGATATTATACACAAAAGTTTCAAAATAAGTAGATCTGAATTTTTTTATAAATCACAGGAAGTTGAAAATTTTGATTAGTTTTTTTGTTGATGTCGTTGTTGTTGTGTAGTTGGTTCCCTGATATATGTAGGTTGTTACAGCCAAGGTCATACGTAATCAGCAAACTCCTCTTCAAACTACAACATTCACGGTGGGTTTTCTTTCTCTTTCAATCACTCTCATTATTCTACTCTTTATCACTGTCATTGTATGATTTTGGTATTAAAAAAAACTTCTTTTCAAGGTTACTGTTACTTAGAGAGAAAAAATAGTATTTTATGATTGTAAGATTGCAAGCAATCATGGATAAAAACTATTATGTAGAATCTAATCTGTTTTTTTTGTTGTTGTATCGATTTATAATGTTTATGAACTTTCATGGGTATGTCTTGAATTTGAAATTTAATTTATTAATAACAAAAAAATTTCACCTTTTTCTCTATATTGATCGTTGTTGCTCCGTTGAATTTGCGATGTTTAAGATTGGTAGTTTCTTTATTACTCCTTATTCTATTTCAGGTTGATTTGTGAATGTTGGTTGATATGTTACTAAGGATATGTTTCTTACTGTTTGTGAAAGAGTGTATAGGTTTAATGTAGAAACATTGGATTTGGATTTATAGGTTTACTTTTTACAAGGTGAATAGATATTCTTTGAGTGTTGAATTCAAAAAGTCAGTTTTGGATTTTTATGTTTTTGGTGATGTTGTTGTTGTTGGCAATCGGTGGGGTTTGCAGGTTGGAATTTGTCTACTTTATTTTGGAGATAGAAGGGTTGGAATTATAACTTTAGTTTTTGTTAAACGAAGTGTTTGAATTATTGAAAAACCATGATAATATATGAAGTCTGTGTTGAATTTTGAATGCAGAAAATGATAGTTTTCTTTGTATGATTTTAGGTACATTGTTTTTGTTGCGGAGAGTGTGTATTTTGCTGAAAGTAAAATCTTTTTCTTGGTATCGAGTCTTTTCAGTATGCTGCTTTCTATATGTTGTTATCTGATGTTGAACTGAGGGTTGTTTGTTATATGTTTTTTTCGAACTTTTTAGTGTGATGTGTAGATGTAGCTAAATATCTTTGGTTTATTTTGGAGGTTCTGTTGTTGTTGCTGAAAATTTGTTCCAGATGAATGATTGATCTCATTTGTCTATTTGCTTTGGTTATTTTTCTTGCAGAGTCTATTTTTGGGGTCTATAAGGTGGGCTATGATTTGAATGGGGAGAGGATGCCAGAGTTGAGAAGTGGAGCTAGAAGGTCAAAGCGACTAGGAGATCTTCAGCCTGGTCCTGTACCTGTTGATCAAGGAGAAAATTGGGCACAGCCTGAACCGATTAAAGGTAAGAGGAGAGTTGGTGGTGGAAGAGGAAGAGGTGGTAATGCTACAGGTTTAGTATCTTTCCAATACTAACGTGTTTCCCAAACTGACCTTTCTACCCTTACAAGCAAATATTTTTTCCCTTCCTAAAGGTTATTCAAGTAATTAACAAAATAAAAATTACTCCATACCAATTGTTGTGTTTTCATTGGTCACAAGCAACATACCTCACTCATCTCTCTCTTCTATTTCCTCATCCCTCATTCTCTCTCTTGCAGACAACTTTTCATTTCCTTTCTCTCTATCATGTTCGCTTCTCTTTTCCCCAAACCCCCCAAACCCTAGATTGCCGTCTCCCCCCTTTCTTCCTTTTCTTTCTCTCCATCGTGATCTCTCCTCCTCCTTTTGACGAACCACCCTCCACCTTGTCTTCCGAACTCCTCAACCCAAAAGACTGAAGAAGAAGAAGAAGATTTATCTGAAGATGTTGATAAATGTTCATCTGAAGAAATAGCACATGATGCGGATTTGAATAATGTTAGGGTTCAACATGAACATTTTGAAGACCCATGTTTAATATAGGTAAATGTTTCACTGAACTTTTTTTTTTAATTTGAAACATTAAAGCTTACGATTTTAGTTATGCCATCGGGATATTATACACAAAAGCTTCAAAATAAGTAGATCTGAATTTTTTTATAAATCACAGGAACTTGAAAATTTTGATTAGTTTTTTTTGTTGATGTGGTTGTTATTGTGTTGTTGGTTCCCTGATATATGTAGGTTGTTACAGCCAAGGTCATACGTAATCAGCCAACTCCTCTTCAAACTACAACATTCACGGTGGGTTTTCTTTCTCTTTCAATCACTCTCATTATTCTACTCTTTATCACTGTCATTGTATTATTCTGGTATTAAAAAAAACTTCTTTTCAAGGTTACTGTTACTTAGAGAGAAAAAATAGTATTTTATGATTGTAAGATTGCAAGCAATCATGGATAAAAACTATTCTGTAGAATCTAATCTGTTTTTTTTGTTGTTGTATCGATTTATAATGTTTCTGAACTTTCATGGGTATGTATTGAATTTGAAATTTAATTTATTAATAACAAATTTTTTCACCTTTTTCTCTATATTGATCGTTGTTGTTCCGTTGAATTTTCGATGTTTAAGATTGGTAGTTTCTTTATTACTCCTTATTCTATTTCAGGTTGATTTGTGAATGTTGGTTGATATGTTACTAAGGATATGTTTCTTACTGTTTATGAAAGAGTGTATAGGTTTAATGTAGAAACATTGGATTTGGATTTATAGGTTTACTTTTTACAAGGTGAATAGATATTCTTTGAGTGTTGAATTCAAAAAGTCAGTTTTGGATTTTTATGTTTTTGGTGATGTTGTTGTTGTTGGCAATCGGTGGGGTTTACAGGTTGGAATTTGTCTACTTTATTTTGGAGATAGAAGGGTTGGAATTATAACTTTAGTTTTTGTTAAACGAAGTGTTTGAATTATTGAAAAACCATGATAATATATGAAGTGTGTGTTGAATTTTGAATGCAGAAAATGATAGTTTTCTTTGTGTGATTTTAGGTACATTGTTTTTGTTGCGGAGAGTGTGTATTTTGCTGAAAGTAAAATCTTTTTCTTGGTATCGAGTCTTTTGAGTATGATGCTTTCTTTATGTTGTTATCTGATGTTGAACTGAGGGTTGTTTGTTATATGTTTTTTTCGAACTTTTTAGTGTGATGTGTAGATGTAGCTAAATATCTTTGGTTTATTTTGGAGGTTCTGTTGTTGTTGCTGAAAATTTGTTCCAGATGAATGATTGATCTCATTTGTCTATATGCTTTGGTTATTTTTCTTGCAGAGTCTATTTTTGGGGTCTATAAGGTGGGCTATGATTTGAATGGGGAGAGGATGCCAGAGTTGAGAAGTGGAGCTAGAAGGTCAAAGCGACTTGGAGATCTTCAGCCTGGTCCTGTACCTGTTGATCAAGGAGAAAATTGGGCACAGCCTGAACCGAACAGAGGTAGGAGGAGAGTTGGTGGTGGAAAAGGAAGAGGTGGTAATGCTATAGGTTTAGTATCTATCCAATACTATGAAGGATAGAAAAACACTTAGAAAGGGGGGGTTTGAATAAGTGTAGCTTTAAAAACTTGACCGATAAAAATAAATTGCACAGTTATTTTTATCCTGGTTCGTTGTTAACTAAACTACTCCAGTCCACCCCCGTAGAGATGATTTACCTCAACTGAGGATTTAATCCACTAATCGCACGGATTACAATGGTTCTCCACTTAGTCAGCAACTAAGTCTTCCAAAGTCTTCTGATCACACACTGATCACTCCAGGAACAACTGCTTAGATACCCTCTAAGACTTTCTAGAGTATTCTGATCCACATGATCACTCTAGTTACAACCTGCTTAGATAACCTCTAAGACTTCCTAGAGTATTCTGATCCACACGATCACTCTAGTTCCTTACAACTTAATGTAATCAAATCTAAGAGTATTACAATTGCTTCTTAAAAGCTATAATCACAAACTGTGATATTTCTCTTATCGTTTAAGCTTATTCTCACTAATATATTACAACAGCAATGTAGTGAGCTTTGATGAAGATGAAGATTCTGAGCTTTGAATAGAACAATGTTTCAGCAAGTTAATATTCACAGAAATTGTGTTAGTTCGTTAAGAATTGGTAACCTTGCTTCTCATCAGAACTTCATATATATAGGCACTTGAGAAGATGACCGTTGAGTGCATTTAATGCTTTGCGTGTTCCGTACAGCATCGCATTTAATGTTATACGCTTTTGTCAACTACCTCGAGCCTTGTTCACGCTGTGTCTACTGACGTTGCCTTTAATAGCTTCTAACGTTCCTTTTGTCAGTCAGCGTAGCCTGCCACTTGTACTTCCTTCTGATCTGATGTTTGTGAATACAACGTTTGAATATCATCAGAGTCAAACAGCTTGGTGCAAAGCATCTTCTGATCTTCTGACCTTGAAGTGCTTCTGTGCGTGATACCATCAGAACTTCAGTGCTTCTGATCTCATGTTCTTCTGATGCTTCCATAGACCCATGTTCTGATTCTGCTTCGACCATCTTCTGATGTCTTGCCAGACCATGTTCTGATGTTGCATGCTGAACCCTTGAGACAAAGCTTCTGAGCGCTGAATTATGCATACTCTTTATATATTTCCTGAAAAGGAAATTGCATTGGATTAGAGTACCATATTATCTTAAGCAAAATTCATATTATTGTTATCATCAAAACTAAGATAATTGATCAGAACAAATCTTGTTCTAACAATCTCCCCCTTTTTTGATGATGACAAAAACATATATAAATGATATGAATTTGCGATCAGAAAGAGCAGACGGCAAAAGACAAATTACACAGCTATAGCATAAGCATGTGAATATGTCTCCCCCTGAGATTAACAATCTCCCCCTGAGATAAATAATCTCCCCCTGAAATAAATACTCGAAGAACTTTAATAAAAGACTTCCCTGATTATTTCGGTAGAGACGATCACATAAGCTTCTGTCTTCAGAGAATTCATAGCTTCTGACTTCTGCTTCCATTGGACAGCTTCAGAACTTGAATTTCTTTAGATCCCTAGAACACTCATAGCTTCTGATTCCTGCTTCCATTTAGGACAGCTTCAGAACTTGAATTTCTTTGATCATCAGAACATTCACAACTTCTGATTCCTGCTTCCATCTAGGACAGCTTCAGAACTTGAATTTCTTTGATCTTCAGAACATTCACAGCTTCTGATTTCTTCTTCCATTTAGGACAGCTTCAGAACTTGAGTTTTCTGGATCTTTAGAACATTCACAGCTTCTGATTTCTGCTTCCCTCGGATAGCTTCAGAGCTTTGAATTTCTACCAACATCACTTCATGCTAGATTTGTATCAGAACATTGTTGAATGTACCTGAGCACCATCAGAGCATCTCTACATCCTGAAATGTTACAGAACAAAACTAAACGACAAAAGTCAGCATGAACGAGTCAGAACATAAAATGTATATTAGAACACATGATATGTATCAGAGCCATATAGGCTAAAATAATGTATCAGAGCAAATAGAATTTTGTTAGAACAAATAGACAAATATGGATCAAATTCTATTATCAGTGCTTCTGATTCTGAAGCTTGACAGCACTCAGCTTGCTTCAGTTTCCATGAGCTTATTCTTTTTACAGAATAACGCTTCTTATGGTTTTGCTTCTTGTGTGCTTTGAAGATTCTCTTCACTTCTTTATACCTGCAAAACACTTAAACCATATAGAACTTGCAGTTCTTGTTAGTGAAAGCAACTGATTAAATCAAATCATTTATCACATATTTCTCCCCCTTTTTGTCATATCATCAAAAAACAGAAAAGATTCAGAGACAACAAAAAGAAACACACGGAGGAAGAAGATGATTTCATTGAAGTTCAAACATCAGGTACAGAAGTACATGAAGATAAGTAAGATCAGATGCACAAAAACAGATGCAGCAAAAAGAAAGAAACAACACAGACTCAATCTAAGATGGCCCTAGCCTTGACAGGATCTTGGCCAGCATCTCTTGAACCTCATTGTTGTGTCCATCTTGCCTCACCATGAAAGCTCTAAACTCAGCATTGAGTGAGCTTTGCTCATCCTGTCTCTTCTGAATTTCTTCCAGAGTCCTTGCAAGACGAGAAGATTCATCAGAAGAAGCTTCACCGCTTTCAACCACAGGAATAGCAACTTGATCTGTAGCTTCCATGGATAGATCATTTGCAAGGATTTCCTCAACAGGATCTGATTCAGCAACATGATCTTCAACATCTGCTTCTTGCATAGAAGCATCTCCATATTCTGCAGCAGGAATTTCCGAGTCTCCATTCTCAAGTGCCTGAAGAATGGCAGCTAGATTCCTGGGAGCAGAAGGACCTTCAACTTCTGGTGGGTCAACAACTTCTGGAATGACCAAGCTTGGGTCTTTCTCAGAAGGGTTTTCCCTCAGATAGTTAAAGAGAGTCTTGAAGTCTCCGAGCAGAACAGGATAATCAGGAATAAAGATAACAATATCCCTGCATGGATTTGCTTCCATTTCAGCAGCCAGTCTTAATTGTTCCATCTCATCCAAGAAGGGCTTCTCTTCCAACAGATGTCTTCCTTTGAGACTAGCAAACCAGAAGTCTTCATAATTCCTCAGAATTCCACGAGGCCGTGGGGCAGCAGCTACACAGGCTTCCTGAAGTTCTAAAAACAGAGCATCTGATTCTCTGCGAAAGATCCTCCAGAAGTTCCGCATAGCTACATCATTTAATCCAGAACTTTCAGCAATTTTGAGAGTATCAAAGGTACTTCTGAGATTCCTCTTTATGTTTTCAAAAACTACACCAATAGGATATACAGGGCGGAATTTTATTTGGGTTTTTGAAAAGGCAGGGTTGGAAGTGAAGTACGGATGAGGTTCTCTATCCAACCTATAAGAAGATTCTGCTTCAGTATCAAAATCTAACACTACCACTTCAGCTTCAGGACGAGGCTTGGGAGTGTAGTTGCAATCACGGAGCAGCTGCTCATGTGATGCAGAGGTTGGAAGAGGAGAATCACAAAGGTTGTTTTGAGAGGTGGAGGGAGTATGTTCAAAGGTGGCATTGGGAGAAGGTTGAGATGGAAAGAGAGTTTGAAGGGGTGGTATATCCAGAACAGGATTGATGGTAGGTGGAGAGGAAGGAATGGTTATAGGAGAAGATGGAGGTGTAAGAACATGGACAAAAACAGGTGATTCTGATGTGGCTTTTTCTGGTTCAGGTGTAGGGACAACCTCTATTGGTGCAACTTCTGAACGAACAGCAGGAGCAGAATCAGGTTCAGAAATGCATATACCTTTGGAACCTCTCAGAAAAGCTTTGGCCACATCCTCAGTCTTCTTTTGCTTCTTACTCTTCGGCTCTTCAGTAATCTTTGCTTTGCCGCTAGAGATTTCTTTCCTTCTGACATATGTCAGAACTTCTGATTGATTCTCAGCCTCTTGAGAGACATTTTCTTCATCAGACTCTTGAAGAATCATCTTCCTTTTTCTTGTTTTCTTCTTCTCAACAGCTTCTTTCCCTTTCTTCTCAAACTCATCAGAGACAGACTTAACAACCTTTGCAATGACCTCTTTAGAAACATCTTGTTTCTTAGAGACAGCAGAAGGATAATCATGCTTTCTTTTAGTCCTTTCTTCCTTCTTCTTATTTATTTTCATTGGAGCACCCTTCTCTTGATTTTTGAGATATTTATTTTCTTCTTGTGATAACAGATACCTAGTTCTGACTACAGGTACCTCACAGTTGAAGAAAGTTTCAAACTCAGCAAGAACAGGTGCTCTTCTGATTCTTGTATCAGCAAGAGGTTGGGGAGTCTTACTGATAGCCTTAATTGCTTTCATCTTCTTCAAAGTGAATGCATTCAGACAAGCCCCAGATGTGACAGCAAGGTCTTTCACAATACCTTCAGATTCCAAGCTTTCAACAATCTTTGAATGCACCAAAAGATTTGAAATAATCCTTCCAAAAGGAATGATTGTTCCACCTTTTTCTCTGAAAGCGTTTCTGGAATCCTTTACTGCTTTCCACAAATGGTTGAAGATGATGTAGATCGCATCAACCTTCTTCTTAGTGGCAATGCAATAAAGAATATACCTTTGCTTATTATTGAAGAAATCCGAGGCATGTGTTCCTTTCCTATGGTAGAAACACCCAAGAAGGATCTTTGTCCAGATTTTGTAGACATCTCTCAAATCCTTGACGCTTTTTGTTTCCTTGACATTTGGATAGAGAGTGGATAGAACATCTCCCCAATCTGCCCTTTGATCAATCTCAAAAGCCCCTTCAGGGTTTTTCAGATCAAACATCACTCTTAGGATGTTTTCAGTAATAACAACAAACTTTCCATGGACGAAAGAAAGTATTGATTTTGGAGCAACCACAGCATGTGCCCAGAACTCCTTGACAAGATCCGGATAAACTGGGCCAACGAACTCAGCAAACAACGAGGTCCATCCTTGAAAGATGATGTCTTATTTAAGATGAAATTCATGTTCTTCAAGGTTGTCAAAATCAACAATAAGTTCACATAGAACTTCTAATTTGTCCTTGGGAATAGAGCATGCAACAACAGGAGTAAGTTGCAAAATTTCTTCTTGGAGATGGTGAGGAACAGATGTATCAACATTTTGGGATGAGAAGGCAGCCATGGATGCAGAATGAACAAAAGACGAACAAGAAAAGAAAACTGGGTTTTCGATTAGGGTTTTAGAAAACGGCTAAGAACTTTTCAAACGAGAGAATGCAAGAAGAAAGAGAGACAAGGGAGCGAAAAAGATATATGATATGATTTGAAAAGAATATAAGGAGACGAATATAAAATAGAGAATGAAAAAGAATAAATAAACAAAATGAATAGTTTCAGAATCAAAAGAAATCATTTTCATTAAATGACGAGTGACGTGAGGAGAGAGATCGTGGTAAAAGAAATGATTTAAAGCAGTTACCTAGGTCGGCGTCTTTTCAACTGCACGCTTTGTACACATCATACAGACACGTGTGCATCATCAGAGAGTAGCAGACCGCTGTAAATAGAATATACTTTATGCGTACAGATTTTGATTGCTGCTTCTGAGTTGATCAAATTTCTCTTCTGGAAACACTCCTTCTGAAGTATGCTGATGTAAATCTGAATGATCTTCTGATCCATTACTTCTGATATACACAGCTTCTGGAGATTCACTTCTTTGTTCTGCAGCTTCTGATAAGACAAAACTGTATCTGCAGAAATTCTTAAGCTGCTTTGTTTCATCAGAAACAAGTTTATCATCAAACCAGATATTTATTGATTCGTCCACAATCAATGTTTCAATATTGTATATTCTGTAGCATTTAGAGCATTCAGAATAATCAAGAACGAAACACCATTGCTTTAGAAACAAACAAAACAGATGGTTCCAAGACTAATAAACTTTCTTTTCTGATCTCCTACGAACATAGTTTCTTCAACAGATTTAAGTACCAGAACTTGGAAGACAGTCCTTCTTCCCTTCAAGTGTTGAGACCAACTTGAGTCCAGGTGACATGACATGTTGACTTTTATCTTCTTTTTCGCCAAGAGAATCTGCAAAAGAAATAGTCTTTTTCTTTGGTACCCACATCTTCTTGGGTCCTTTCTTGTTAGTTCTCCTCAAGTTCTGATTGAACTTGGGTTTAACATTGTAAGCAGAAGGAGGAACAGCATGATAATTCTTAATATGAGTTTCATGATATTTCCTAGGTTGTGTCACATGCTTTTTGGTGTGTGTTATGTGAAAACTTTGAGCATGTGAAGTGTGCCTAATATCATGGGAGTGGCCATACTTGAACTGATCATACAATGGCTTGTATGTGATTTTCATTTTATCAACAGGTTCAAGTTTGTATGGGGTTTCACCCTCAAAACCAATGCCGACTCTATTGTTTCCAGACACAGCATATATCATAGAAGCTAGCTGACTTCTGCCAATACTTCTAGATAAGAACTTCCTGAAACTTAAATCATATTCTTTCAGAATATGGTTTAGACTAGGAGTGGATTTTTCTGAATCAGAAGGAGATCCAACATTATTGGATAATTTTAAAAGTTTTTCTTTTAATTCAGACTTCTCCAACTCAAGCTTCTTTGTTTCAAATTCAAATAGCTTTTTCAGCTTTTTGTATTTGAGACTAATCTGAGACTTGAATTCCAGAAGTTCTGTTAGACTGGAAACTAACTCATCTCTAGTAAGTTCAGAAAATACCTCTTCAGAATCTGATTCTGATGTAGATTCTGATCCGTCATCTTCTGTCGCCATCAGCGCACAGTTAGCCTGCTCATCTTCAAAGTCTGAATCATCTTCTGACTCATCCCAGGTTGCCATAAGACCTTTCTTCTTATGAAACTTCTTCTTGGGATTTTCCTTCTGAAGTTTTGGACATTCATTCTTGAAGTGTCCAGGCTCATTGCATTCATAGCACATGACCTTCTTCTTGTCAAATCTTCTGTCATCAGAAGATTCTCCACGTTCAAATTTCTTTGAACTTCTGACGCCTCTGAACTTCCTTTGCTTGTTCTTCCAGAGTTGATTTAGCCTTCTGGAGATCAAGGACAGTTCATCTTCTTCTTCAGATTCTGATTCTTCAGGATCTTCTTCTCTAGCCTGAAAAGCGTTAGTGCATTTCTTGATATTGGATTTTAATGCAATAGACTTACCTTTCTTTTGAGGCTCGTTTGCATCCAGTTCAATTTCATGACTCCTCAGGGCACTGATCAGCTCTTCCAAAGAGACTTCATTTAGATTCTTCGCAATCTTAAATGCAGTCACCATAGGACCCCATCTTCTGGGTAAGCTTCTAATGATCTTCTTTACGTGATCAGCCTTGGTGTATCCCTTGTCAAGAACTCTCAATCCAGCAGTAAGAGTTTGAAATCTTGAAAACATCTTTTCAATGTCTTCATCATCCTCCATCTTGAAGGCTTCATACTTCTGGATTAAAGCGAGAGCTTTAGTCTCCTTGACTTGAGCATTTCCTTCATGAGTCATTTTCAAGGACTCATATATGTCATAGGCCGTTTCCCTGTTAGATATCTTCTCATACTCAGCATGAGAGATAGCATTCAGCAAAACAGTTCTGCATTTATGATGATTCCTGAAAAGCTTCTTCTGATCATCGCTCATTTCTTGCCTTGTCAGCTTTACGCCACTGGCATTTACCGGATGTTTGTAACCATCCATCAGAAGATCCCATAGATCACCATCTAGACCAAGAAAGTAACTTTCCAGTTTATCTTTCCAGTATTCAAAGTTTTCACCATCAAATACCGGCGGTCTAGTATAACCATTATTACCGTTGTGTTGCTCAGCAGAGCCAGATGTAGATGTAGACTTTGCAGTTCCATCAGCCATCTTTTACTGAAGCGTTTTTCTCTTCCTGAATCTTTTCTAAACACGGTTAAGTGCTTGCACCTTAGAACCGGCGCTCTGATGCCAATTGAAGGATAGAAAAACACTTAGAAAGGGGGGGGGGTTTGAATAAGTGTAGCTTTAAAAACTTGACCGATAAAAATAAATTGCACAGTTATTTTTATCCTGGTTCGTTGTTAACTAAACTACTCCAGTCCACCCCCGCAGAGATGATTTACCTCAACTGAGGATTTAATCCACTAATCGCACGGATTACAATGGTTCTCCACTTAGTCAGCAACTAAGTCTTCCAGAGTCTTCTGATCACACACTGATCACTCCAGGAACAACTGCTTAGATACCCTCTAAGACTTTCTAGAGTATTCTGATCCACACGATCACTCTAGTTACAACCTGCTTAGATAACCTCTAAGACTTCCTAGAATATTCTGATCCACACGATCACTCTAGTTCCTTACAACTTAATGTAATCAAATCTAAGAGTATTACAATTGCTTCTTAAAAGCTATAATCACAAACTGTGATATTTCTCTTATCGTTTAAGCTTATTCTCACTAATATATTACAACAGCAATGTAGTGAGCTTTGATGAAGATGAAGATTCTGAGCTTTGAATAGAACAGTGTTTCAGCAAGTTAATATTCACAGAAATTGTGTTAGTTCGTTAAGAATTGGTAACCTTGCTTCTCATCAGAACTTCATATATATAGGCACTTGAGAAGATGACCGTTGAGTGCATTTAATGTTTTGCGTGTTCCGTACAGCATCGCATTTAATGTTATACGCTTTTGTCAACTACCT
This sequence comes from Vicia villosa, assembly GCF_029867415.1. Classification (NCBI taxonomy): domain Eukaryota; kingdom Viridiplantae; phylum Streptophyta; class Magnoliopsida; order Fabales; family Fabaceae; genus Vicia; species Vicia villosa. The sequence continues at coordinate 21,376 of NW_026706090.1, forward strand.
CGAGCCTTGTTCACGCTGTGTCTACTGACGTTGCCTTTAATAGCTTCTAACGTTCCTTTTGTCAGTCAGCGTAGCCTGCCACTTGTACTTCCTTCTGATCTGATGTTTGTGAATACAACGTTTGAATATCATCAGAGTCAAACAGCTTGGTGCAAAGCATCTTCTGATCTTCTGACCTTGAAGTGCTTCTGTGCGTGATACCATCAGAACTTCAGTGCTTCTGATCTCATGTTCTTCTGATGCTTCCATAGACCCATGTTCTGATTCTGCTTCGACCATCTTCTGATGTCTTGCCAGACCATGTTCTGATGTTGCATGCTGAACCCTTGAGACAAAGCTTCTGAGCGCTGAATTATGCATACTCTTTATATATTTCCTGAAAAGGAAATTGCATTGGATTAGAGTACCATATTATCTTAAGCAAAATTCATATTATTGTTATCATCAAAACTAAGATAATTGATCAGAACAAATCTTGTTCTAACATACTAAAGTGTTGCCCAAACTGACCTTTCTACCCTTACAAGCAAATATTATTTCCCTTCCTAAAGGTTATTCAAGTAATTAACAAAATAAAAGTTACTCCATGCCAATTGTTGTGTTTTCATTGGTCACAAGCAACATACCTCACTCATCTATCTCTTCTATTTCCATGTCCCTCATTCTCTCTCTTGCAGAAAACTTTTCATTTCGTTTCTCTCCATCATGTTCGCTTCTCTTTTCACCAAACCCCCCAAACCCTAGTTGCCGTCTCCCCCCTTTCTTCCTTTTCTTTCTCTCCATCGTGATCTCTCCTCCTCCTTTTGACGAACCACCCTCCACCTTGTCTTTCGAAGTCCTCAACCCAAAAGTCCGAAGAAGAAGAAGATTCATCTGAAGATGTTAATAAATGTTTATCTGAAGAAGAAGCACATGAAGCGGATTTGAATAATGTTAGGGTTCAACATGAACATTTTGAAGACCCATGTTTAATAAAGGTAAATGTTTCACTGAACTTCTTTTTTTAATTTGAAACGTTAAAGCTTACGATTTTAGTTATACCATCGGAATATTATACACAAAAGCTTCAAAATAAGTAGATCTGATTTTTTTTTATGAATCCCAGGAACTTGAAAATTTTGTTTAGTTTTTTTTGTTGATGAGGTTGTTGTTGTGTTGTTGGTTCCCTGATATATGTAGGTTGTTTCAGTCAAGGTCATACGTAATCAGCAAACTCCTCTTCGAACTACAACATCTACGGTGGGATTTCTTTCTCTTTCAATCACTCTCATTATTATATTCTTTATCACTGTCATTGTATTATTCTGGTATTAAAAAAACTTCTTTTCAAGGTTATTGTTACTTAGAGAAAAAAAATAATATTTTATGATTGTAAGATTGCAAGCAATCATGGATAAAAACTATTATGTAGAATCTAATCTGTTTTTTTGTTGTTGTATCGATTTATGATGTTTCTGTACTTTAATGGGTATGTCTTGAATTTGAAATTTCATTTATTAATAACAAAAAGTTTTCACCTTTTTATCTTTTTTTCTCTATTTTGATCGTTGTTGTTCCGTTGAATTTCCGATGTTTAAGATTGGTAGTTTATTTATTACTCCTTATTCTATTTCAAGTTGATTTGTGAATGTTGGTTGATATGTTACTAAGGATATGTTTCTTACTGTTTATGAAAGAGTGTATAGGTTTAATGTAGAAACATTGGATTTGGATTTATAGGTTTATTTTTTACAAGGTGAATAGATATTCTTTGAGTGTTGAATTGAAAAAGTCAGTTTTGGATTTTTATGTTTTTGGTGATGTTGTTGTTGTTGGCAATCGGTGGGGTTTGCGGGTTGGAATTTGTCTACTTTATTTTGGAGATGGAAGGGTTGGAATTATAACTTTAGTTTTTGTTAAACGAAGTGTTTGAATTATTGAAAGACCATGATAATATATGAAGTGTGAGTTGAATTTTGAATGCAGAAAATGATAGTTTTCTTTGTGTGATTTAAGGTACATTGTTTTTGTTGCGGAGAGTGTGTATTTTGCTGAAAGTAAAATCTTTTTCTTGGTATCGAGTCTTTTCAGTATGCTGCTTTCTTTATGTTGTTATCAGATGTTGAACTGAGGTTTGTTTGTTATATGTTTTTTCGAACTATTTAGTGTGATGTGTAGATGTAGCTAAATATCTTTGGTTTATTTTGGAGGTTTTGTTGTTGATAATGAAAATTTGTTCCAGATGAATGATTGATCTCATTTGTCTATTTGCTTTGGTTATTTTTCTTGCAGAGTCTATTTTTGGGGTCTATAAGGTGGGCTATGATTTGAATGGGGAGAGGATGCCAGAGTTGAGAAGTGGAGCTAGAAGGTCAAAGCGACTAGGAGATCTTAAGCCTGGTCCTGTACCTGTTGATCAAGGAGAAAATTGGGCACAACCTGAACCGATTAAAGGTAGGAGGAGAGTTGGTGGTGGAAGAGGAAGAGGTGGTAATGCTACAGGTTTAGTATCTATCCAATACTAAAGTGTTTCCCAAACTGACCTTTCTACCCTTAAAAGCAAATATTTTTTCCCTTCCTAAAGGTTATTCAAGTAATTAACAAAATAAAAATTACTCCATGCCAGTTGTTGTGTTTTCATTGGTCCCAAGCAACATACCTCACTCATCTCTCTCTTCTATTTCCTTGTCCCTCATTCTCTCTCTTGCAGACAACTTTTCATTTCCTTTCTCTCCATCATGTTCGCTTCTCTTTTCCCCAAACCCCCTCAAACCCTAGATCGCCATCTCCCCCCTTTCTTTCTTTTCTTTCTCTCCATCGTGATCTCTCCTCCTCCTTTTGACGAACCACCCTCCACCTTGTCTTCCAAAATCCTCAACACAAAAGTCCACAGAAGAAGAAGATTCATCTGAAGATGTCGATAAATGTTCATCTGAAGAATAAGCACATGAAGCGGATTTGAATAATGTTAGGGTTCAACATGAACATTTTGAAGACCCATGTTTAATAAAGGTAAATGTTTCACTGAACTTTTTTTTTAATTTGAAACATTAAAGCTTACGATTTTAGTTACACCATCGGAATATTATACACAAAAGCTTCAAAATAAGTAGATTTGATTTTTTTTATAAATCACAGGAACTTGATAATTTTGATTAGTTTTTTTGTTGATGTGGTTGTTGTTGTGTTGTTGGTTCCCTGATATATGTAGGTTGTTACAGCCAAGGTCATACGTAATCAACAAACTCCTCTTCGAACTACAACATTCACTGTAGGTTTTCTTTCTCTTTCAATCACTTTCATTATTCTACTCTTTATCACTGTCATTGTATTATTCTGGTATTAAAAAAAAACTTCTTTTCATGGTTATTGTTACTTAGAGAAAAAATAGTATTTTATGATTGTAAGATTGCAAGCAATCATGGATAAAAACTATTCTGTAGAATCTAATCTGTTTTTTTTGTTGTTGTATCGATTTATAATGTTTCTGAACTTTAATGGGTATGTCTTGAATTTGAAATTTAATTTATTAATAACAAAAAGTTTGCACCTTTTTCTCTTTTTTGATCGTTGTTGTTCCGTTGAATTTCCGATGTTTAAGATTGGTAGTCTCTTTATTACTCCTTATTCTATTTCAGGTTGATTTGTGAATGTTGGTTGATATGTTACTAAGGATATGTTTCTTACTGGTTATGAAAGAGTGTATAGGTTTAATGTAGAAACATTGGATTTGGATTTATAGGTTTACTTTTTACAAGGTGAATAGATATTCTTTGAGTGTTGAATTGAAAAAGTCAGTTTTGGATTTTTATGTTTTTGGTGATATTGTTGTTGTTGGCAATCGGTGGGGTTTGCAGGTTGGAATTTGTCTACTTTATTTTGGAGATGGAAGGGTTGGAATTATAACTTTAGTTTTTGTTAAACGAAGTGTTTGAATTATTGAAAGACCATGATAATATATGAAGTGTGTGTTGAATTTTGAATGCAGAAAATGATAGTTTTCTTTGTGTGATTTTAGGTACATTGTTTTTGTTGCGGAGAGTGTGTATTATGCTGAAAGTAAAATCTTTTTCTTGGTATCGAGTCTTTTCAGTATGCTGCTTTCTTTATGTTGTTATCTGATGTTGAACTGAGGGTTGTTTGTTATATGTTTTTTTCGAACTTTTTAGTGTGATGTGTAGATGTAGCTAAATATCTTTGGTTTATTTTGGAGGTTCTGTTGTTGTTGCTGAAAATTTGTTCCAGATGAATGATTGATCTCATTTGTCTATTTGCTTTGGTTATTTTTCTTGCAGAGTCTATTTTTGGGGTCTATAAGGTGGGCTATGATTTGAATGGGGAGAGGATGCCAGAGTTGAGAAGTGGAGCCAGAAGGTCAAAGCGACTTGGAGATCTTCAGCCTGGTCCTGTACCTGTTGATCAAGGAGAAAATTGGGTACAGCCTGAACCGAACAGATGTAGGAGGAGAATTGGTGGTGGAAGAGGTGGTAATGCTACAGGTTTAGGTAAAGGGTCTTCACCAGCTGTTCCCATTAGGCGACCTACAGCTGGTAGAGGCCACAGAGCAAGATTGATTGATTTGGATCCTGAGCCTTGTGAGGTCCTTCCTGATCCTGTTGCATTTGGAACCTGTAGCTAATAATAACATTGTAATGGAGGGTGGAAGTGGTGATAAAGTGGCAGCAGCCGCCGAAGAAGAGGCAACCATAAACCCTGTCCCCGAGAGGGTATCTTCTTCGTTGAACATTTTTTCTCTTGCATTGCCTTATTGTGTTTCAAAGATATTACTGCAAATTTGTTTTAATAATGTGATTATTAGTTGTATCATTTATTACATTTCTTCGCCGCTTTGCTGTTTCCATAAATGTTTTTAACATATATATCAATTGGGCTGTTATGGATTTTTCAAATGGTAATGGAGATTTTGGTTTTACATTCTTTATTAAATAGTGTCAGTTATTCTTTGGTTCGCCATTTGGAAACAATATATATTTTGAATGTTTATAATTCAATTTGAATATTAGTAATAAAAAAAAATTAAAAGCTTTGTTAGTAATTGAATTTAATGCACTTTAAGATGGCAAATGAAAACTAACCAATTTGATATATTCACGTCACTGTATTGGTAATCCTAGCAAGTAGAAATTGTGACAACTTTAGTAATATACATAGTATTTTATAATAATAATAATAATAATAATAATAATAATAATAATAATAATAATAATAATGATAATAATTTTGAGAGATTTGAGTTAGAGAAATGAGTTAATTTTAACTAATTTCAATGAGTCTAATTGATTGCAATATACTTGAATTTGGATCGATTATTCGATTTATCGGTAAATTACGGTATTTTGAGAATTTGACCGTAATTGTGTTTTGGTTGAATATTTATATCGAGAATAATATATTGCTATGCCAATGATGTTGTGTAGATATTGTTCTCTGTGGGTAGCCGTTTGGCGTGATTCCTAATGATTAGTTGATTGATTGTGAAAGTGTGTATTCATATATATTGGCAAATGTGAATTAACATGAGATAGTATGGTTACTAGTGTTAATTGGAATTTGTGTTCATAGTTGATAATTGGCCTATATATATGAATAGTATATTTGTTATGAATGTGTATATGTACAATTAGTGGATAATTCATTGAGTTGAATTATTGTGATATGCGGAATGTTAAGATGGTAGAGATGATCTTAATTGCATATGTGTTGGTGATAATTGTACATACATTCATAGCATAGTTTTCCTTGAGATAGAGGTGGTTTTCTTTGAAATAGAAGTGATGGCTTGATCCTTGAGATGGATATAGAAGTGGTAAGCTATATGTTTACGTTTGGTGGGCTTTGGTCTTGTCAGGATCGGAAGCGTGGCTTGGATTCTAGATATTGAATCAGAAAGCGGTGAAACGTGGGGTTGACATTCGGTACCACATGCATAGAGTCACATGTATTGCATTGAGTCACATTGGTGTTATGTGATGTTTGAATATATGCATTTATGTGATTGTTATGTGTGTATGAGATGTGATAATTGATTTTGGTGATGTTTTGATACATGATTTAGTGATATATGTGAATATGTGATAATGATGGTTTGTGTACATATTTGGAATAATAGTATTGAATTCTTTTGAATATTAAACCATTGAGTTTGTGGCATACTTGAACATGTGAAATATATTGGATAATACTATTTACATGATTATGTAAGGTGTGATGAATTCTTATGATTGTTAATTAAATCATTGTACTTTATTATACTTTCTTCATAATGATTTGAATTCTCACCCTTCTGTTTGAATGTTACCCTTTGTTGGTAACGTGCAGGTTCAGTCGCTTAGTAGCTCGTGCGAGGTTTAGCCGGAGAGCGTCCGAGTTTGTTGGTTGTGTGATTAGGTAGTGAGTCAATGCTCTGGTCATGTAACACTGGGTTGGGATTAGTAGTATTTAACTCATGTTTTGTTTTGGATTTGTATTATGATATTATCTTGTGAACATGTATGTTTTGTTATTTGTTGTTGAAAGGCCATAGTGTCCAATATCTTGGATATGACGTTATATTATCTTGTGGATTATTATTCAGATATGATTATGGTATGGGACATGATCATTTGTGAAATACATGAGTATTTATTATTTCCGCTGTGAATGCATATTCTTGATTAATTATGACAAGTGAAAGGTGTTACCTCGATGACCAGGTGTAATTGTATATTTGATGATGAATGATGTTGGTTTTTGAAAGCTTTTAGTTTCTGGAAACGTCGATGTGACGCCCTTTGTTTATATGCATACTTATTTATTCTGATTATATATTTAAATATTTAGGGTATTAGAAAGGGGTGTTACACACACCAGAGAGGTGGCACAGGGTGTGTGTCCAAGAGGGAACCACTTTATCCCGTAGTGGATCATTGAGTCTGATTGATGGGTAAGATACCTATCATCTTAGTGGCGCTAAATCCTGAAGCGATACCACGATCCTTTGCGGAGGGATTGATATTCCGGAATCATGTGCATCGACATATAGACATTGCATTAGGAATGAGTCTTAATTTTTTTATATGTATTATTATTTGTAAATGTTTATATACATGTGTTAGAATGAGATCTCAAGCCATGTATAATGTATCCTATGTCTATGCTTATTGCTCCCTAAACCCTAAACCCTAAACCTTGTATATTTGTTATTTTTGGATTGATGACCCTTCCAGTGGATTGTGTGGGTTATACGCCAATAGATTATGACGCACCCAGGACATGAGGAGACACCGCCGTCGAGGGTGACGGACTTCACCTTCCCTGATGCATGGACTGGCACGTCCTAGGGGTACGACCCGGCCCTATGACGACTCACACTTTCCGGGAACATGTTGGAGAGCACTACTATCATGGGACAGGATCTAAAGACCACTTACTCCGGTAGGACCATGAGCTTCCAGATTCCAGCTTCCTTGATCCTATCTAGTTTTCTCTCACGTGTGATTGACCGTTTCAGATTATTGACTCCTCCTTCAGTGTAATACCCCGTATTTAATAAAATGCTCTAATGTTATTAGCTGACACTGAGGTTTTATTAATTGGTGCATTAGAGATACTTTTGGACACTTAAGTTATAAGTGCTAACTTAAAGTTATGTTACTTATATCCTTTTCCTTTCTATTTCTTTCTCATTTGCAAACAAACACAAAGTTCTAGAGAGAAGAAGTAGAGAGAAGGGAGAGCAAGAGGAAAAGAGGGAAAAGCTCGAATCTTCGCCATTTCTCCATTGAATCGACTCATATTCATCATCTACAACTCATAATCAAGGTGGGTTCTAGTTAGAAACTTATTAATTATGTTTATGGATGAGAATTTATAGTTTTGGATGTTGGGGTTTTGTAGAAATTATAGGTTTTGATCCAAATCATGAATTTCCATGGATAATTGTTGTTAAACCATGAGGATACTATGTATATGTTGTTTCCTTGTGCTATTATGGCTTGGAACAGGTTGGGATAGTTTGGTGATGAGTTGTTTTTAGAAAATGCAAGAAAAATAGAGTTTTTGGGGTTTTGACGCAGAGTAGGTCGACCTACTCAGAGGTTGCGTCGACCTATGCAGCCTAAAAGGGCAAAAATGTGAGTTTTTACAGCATGTGTCGACCTATAGGGTCGGCGTGCGCATACCCGAGGGTGACAGGAATTGAATGCGTCGACCTATGGTTTCCGTGCGTCGACCTACAAATTTAAAATTTTGGCAGATTTTGTAACGACCATAACTTTTGAACCGTAACTCCGTTTTGGTCGCTGTTCGAAGCGGTATGAAGCTAGAAACATGTACTTTCTAGTAGTGTAGGTTTGGGGAACAAAAGAAGAAATTATTTAATCGGGAATCGGGGAAATCGTTTGATTCTTTGGATTGTTTTATCGTTCGGAAACATGCGAACGGTATACTTTTGGGTATAATGAGTGATTGCCATATATTTGTGATATTTGCCGTTGTTTACATGACAATGATGATATTTGTTGGTTGCCTTCGGTGTAATACCTAGTATATATGGAATTTGTTTGGTTGAGTCCTATTGTAGTTGGATTGGTATACCTTTGTTGTATATATGTATATATCAAAGAGGTTTGAATAATTACATGGGTTAAAATGAATAAAAGAAAAGTGAGGAAAACTAGGATTTGTTAGGTATATATAGCTTAACAAATAGAATTTAGGATGAAACATTATATGGAACATAAGTGTGTTTTGAATCTTGTGAGGAAAGGCTAACAGGCCTAGTGGAAAGGCTAATATGCCTTGTGATTGGTATGTACAATCACCACTGTATGAAATAACTTAATCGGAACCATTATATTTCTTCATTTTCTTTTGAATGCTAACATACATTCTATGTGCAAAAATGGCACTGTGCAATAATGGCACAAATAATCTTGGCAGGTTTGATTCCCGCTTTATGTACAAATGGAACCTAACAGGGTAGAGACTTCCGATGGTTAACAAGCCATGTGAAGTGACGATTCATGGGTAATACTCATGAGTCCGAATCCATTTTGTATGTCAAGATTTTTTCAATGGATCCATGACTCGTACCACCTCCTAGACGTAGAAGGGGACGGGAATAGAGGGATACCTTGGTAACAGTTTCCGATTGACAGTACTGTGTTTGATTTGTTGAACTCTAAATATGTTTCCATATAGTGTTAGTATGTGAACTCAAAGTCTAGTTCCTTTTGTTATGACTTGAGATTTGATAGGCTAGAACCTTGTAAAGGCGAGAGGATCCATAAGATAAGGAACTCACTGAGATTATTTTATCTCACCCCATTATATATTGATTTCAGGTGCTACAGGTTCCGCGAAGGGTAAGGAGAAAGCAGTTTGACTTTCCTTATGTCTTCTGTTCTTTTGGCATGGCGGGGCTTCCGTTGTGGAGTTTTATTTTGGGATCATTATTTTGATCTAGTTCTTAGTATTTTGTCTTGAACATCTTGTATATATTATGCCATTGTGTAGAATTTTTGTATTAGGGCATTAATGTATATAATGTGTTGACTAGGAACTTATTGTATTTCAGTACCAAATACTTGGATTCATGTGTAAATATATGCGTTGATGTATGTAATTATATATGGGTGTTACAGTTGGAATCAGAGCAGGTCGTATCCTCGACCTAGCCATGAGATATTCTAAGTGCTTCTTTCTGTCCAAGATGTGTTGTGTTCCCATGATTTTTGTTGTGTTATGACTATGGTATTGAGCTTGATCAACTTAATTCCATTTTTGTGACCTCCAGGAACATGGTGGACGGTTGCAGGACTCATGGTCGACCCCACACTCAACCCCTACAAGTGAATCCACCAGATGGCGGTGAGAATGTTCCATGGCCCCAGTTTATGCAATAGATGCAACAGCAGCAGAATCAGTTCATGCTGCAGATGATGCAACAGATGATCGGCGGTCATAATGTTCCAGTGGTTGTACCCGAAGCTGCAGGTGGGACTTATTGGGATTTCTTTCGCATGAATCCTCCAGAATTTCATGGCGGATTAGATGCTACATGTAATACGGTGAATTGACTTTAAAAGAAATGTGCGGATAGCAAGAGTCGCCACCGACTTTTATTTTATCCAATTAAGAAAGGCTAAAAGAACAGGAAAGACCTTTGAAAGATTTTGAGTTCGGGGGGTAGGTTATACAAAGGGAAGGTGTAAAGCACCCTTTGTATCCATGGTTATCCATGGGCTCTTAATTGCTTAGCTCACTTTGTTTGAATTGTTTGAAATGTAATGTGTGAATAGAGAAAGACTTTGAATAAGAACTTTAGCTTGTAGATAAGCGAAGTCTTTTTGAAAAGTATTTGAAAACTAGTGGGAAAAAGAGTTTGAATTTGAATTTGAAAAAGAGCAAGCAATTAAAAAGAAATTACCCTAAGTTTGAAAAAATGTTCTTTTAGCTTTTCAGAGTGAAAGGGTGTATCCATACTGTAGCGGGGAAAATCTGATATCGAAGCCATGAGATTGACTCGAATCAATATTTCGTTTGAAATCGCCACCGCGCTTTATTTTTTCAAAGGAAAAGGGAAAAGAACGTAAAACCCAAAGTTTTGTTTTTTAAAACAAGAAAGAGAACTCAGGTTCGAGTGTTGATTATACAAGGGGAAGGTTTTAAGCACCCCTCATATCTGTGGTATTCCACAGGAACCTTTTTGAAAATCTGTGTCGTGTGTGCTAAAAACGGTTTATTTTATTTTTTAAAATAAGCTCGGCATGACGTTAAGTCTTGTGCCTACATACCTCCTCGGTGCAATGGAGAAGTCAGAGCTAATGTAGTTCCGCTTAAAAGAGGAAAACGTTTTAAAAACGAATAAACACTTTATCGTCGTTGGAGAGAAATACTCAGCCATTAATCTTGAGCATGAGAACAAACGTGTTCTTTGCATCGCAAATGAAAGAAGGGCTCCAACTCGGATAAAATCAACGAGTATGCCACTAGCTCTCTCACGCGTAAAAGATCTCATTATATCAATCAATTTCAAAATCGTGGGGTATAACCACTCGTTTCGACAATTAACGGTGTCTAAACTTTGAAGAAAAAGGCCACTAAGGGCAAAAGATATTTTTAGAGAAAGGTTTTGAAAAGGTTGCAAACATAAGAAGGTTTTTGAAAAAGGGAGAAGATTTTGAAAATTTAAGAATGGGAGGAGATGAAGAGGCTATCCTATTGTGTAAAATAAAAGCTAAGGAAAGAAACGGTCTAACCAAACTAAGAAGCCAACACTTGACATTATGAGTCAAGGTAGATTTCCCATCCTTTGGACTTATCAATACCAACACATTAACACTTGGGGATCCAGATGAACATATTATCTTAGCACCACTTCGCATTAAGCACATTAAAATTTCTGACGAAAATCGTGCAGAGTAACGGCTGTTTTCGGGTAAAATCCTTATATCAATGCCTTGGAATTAACCATCAAGGACTTTCAAGGAAATACCTGCACACATAAACAGACAACAATCCAATGCCAGACAGACAGAATAACAACAGAGTAATAACAGAATGAGGGTCCAGAGGTCCTAATTCCATAAGTCCGAATCTCCAAAATGCTTAGGATAGTAACCAATAGTCCGAAAGAGAGCCTTAAGTGTTTTTTTAGATTTTTGTTGTTTATTAGTGTTTTGGCATAAAAGTAAAGTATGGTCCAAGTGGACAAAAGAAAAATAGCGGAAACATAAACATAGCGTCCAAATGGACAAAGAAAAAATAGGAGAATATAAACGTCCCAATGGACAAAGAGAAAATGGCGGAAACATAAACATGATGAAATGATAAAATAAAGCAATAATGCGAAAGATAAAAGAAGGATATAATAAAATGCGGAAATTAAAGTTAGTTGTTAGATGTTAAAGATAACCATCTTGAAACTTGTCAAGTATGTTATCAAAGTTAGTAATGAAGATCGATGGTGAGTGAAGGATGTTCTCGGATTTAAAGTCAATGGAAACTTATCAGAAGCTTGATAAAATCATAGCGACTACACGATAAATTTCCATAAGTCTTAAATCAACCGCATACAATTCTCTTCCATATTTGATCTTTTTTTATTCGGGACACGAAATATTGCGCTATGTTAAGCAGATCGCCAAGTGATTTATGTAGAAATCACCCTACAACGAGGCCGGTCAAAACTTTATGTGCTAATGCATGCGAGAGAAATGATATGTAGATCATTCTCCGAAAGCAATACCGCACGAAAAGAAAATAGGTAACGATCTAGTCTTTACCAAGAATCCATAAGAATTCTCAAAGTATTAAGACTTTCATCGATCAAAAGAAAAAAAAGGAGAAGAAGAAGATAAAATGCCTAAAGTAAAATCAACTCACACTATCATTAATATCATTCATCTAATATTATGGATTTGGTCCTTTCAAACCTATCAACATCCTAGATCCAATGATATTAATGAAGTAGAGGAAGAAGAATAAAATTCACTAAAGATAATCAACTCACACTATCATTAATATAATTCATCTAATATTATGGATTTGGTCCTTTCAAACCTATCAACATCCTAGATCCAATGATATTAATGAAGTGGAGGAAGAAGGAAGCCAAAACAAGCATAAAAAAGGCAAAAACCACATTCTGCCAGCAGGAAATCGATTTCATGCAGGGGGAAATCGATTTCCATAGTGCAGTTTTAAAAAAAAGACAAGTTACGTACAGCATGAAATCGATTTCAGCCTTAAGGAAATCGATTTCATTAGTGTAAATTTCAGCAAAAACATCATTTAAAGGCATGAAACTTGATTTGAACAAATATACAAACACCTTATGATCACATATCAATTGGAGCACGAATTTTCCATCACAAAACCAGCAAATATCATCAATGTAGCATCAAAGATGCATCACACACAAGCACAAAAGAATCACATTATGATAGATGAAAAAAGGATGAAGAAAATTACCAAATCTTGAACAAAACTTAGATCTACTTCAAGAATCACCAACACAAATCTTGATCTCTCAACAATTGAAGAAAAAAGAGTGAAATGGATGGTGGTTTAGCTCAAAGTTTTGTGAGGTTCAAGATGTGACTCGCAAACCTTATGAAAGAAAAAGAGCTTTGGTGAATTTGGTAGGGATGAGGAGAGAAATTGCAAGGGGTTTGTTGGCTCTCAAAGCTTGAGAAATGAGAGAGTAGTGACCTCTATTTATAGGATGAGAGGAAGAGTAGTGGCAATTTGGTCTTTTTGCATTTGGTAATTAGCTTTTGTTTAATTGGTGTTTAAATGGTATTTAAATGGTAAAAAATGGTAAAAATGAGGTTTAAGTGGGTTTAATGAAGGGGTTAATTTTGATGAGGTGGAAAATTGGTAAAATAACAAAAATGATCAAAGAAAAAGGTGCCATAATGATGTCAAGCTTCCCTCTCTATTTTTTTTGAATTTCGCCCCAAGGAAATCGATTTCCCCAGGAGTGAAATCGATTTCACTCTGTTCCATAAGAGAATTTGGCGCAAAATACACTAGGGAAATCGATTTACCTAGGAGGGAAATCGATTTCATGCTGTCCAGAATGTGGTTTTGTTGAAAATTGCTGCAGGGAAATCGATTTACCCATCAGGGAAATCGATTTCATCAGTCCAAAATATGAAAAATGCCTTGTTTATTGCATGTCTTGGCTTGGTACCTACAAAACAAAATCCTACAAAGAAACAAAGCAATATTTTTGGTATTTGGGTTAGTATAATATGCATACAAGATAAACAATCATTGGTGCTTGATGGTCCCTCTTATTGATGAGGTGAATGCAACACCACAAACAAAACTTTCAAGGGAAGCTCTTGATTAATGATTGGGATATGAATGATATAGGATTTTAGGGTAAAAAATTAGGGTATGACACTTGCCCCTATTTAAGTTTCTTCGATTCGGAGGTACGATGATTGCAAATCTTTGTTTAGACGAGATTGAAGAGACTTAAATATATAAAACACACAATTTTTGATCCTAAGATGCAATGTTTAATGAATGAATATGATGATGATGAAACATGGCAACACTGGGGATGCAAAGGAAATCCACTAGGAAAAACAGAATGTCTTTGTGGGAAGAATTCCACTAGGAAAAACAGAATGTCTTTGTGGGAAGAATTCCACTGGGGAAGATAAAACTCTGTTGGAGATACGAAACTCTGCTGGGGAAAGGAACTTCACTGAGGAAAGCATTTCGCACCAGAGAGGTCAAAGCATCATCTTTCACTAGGGATGAGAAAAGGGGACATCCTCTTTCACTGGGGATGGGAAAATATGCATCCTCTTTCACCGGGGAATCAGAATACCTATCTTTCGTTAACAGAGAACACACCATCGTTCCACTGATGATATGAATAGAAATGCATCGTCGTACCACTGACGATGAAGATATAACAAAATACACCCACGTTCCAATGAAGGTGAACTACCAACGTCCCACTGGAGGTAGAAAAAGAGAAATACATCGACGTACCACTGACGATGAAGATAAAAAGATACACCAACGTTCCACTGGAGGTGAACTACCAACGTTCCACTGAAGGGGAACTACCAACGTTCCACTGAAGGGGAACTACCAACGTCCCACTGGAGGTAAAAAAGAGAAATACATCGACGTACCACTGACGATGAAGATAAAAAGATACACCAACGTTCCACTGGAGGTGAACTACCAACGTTCCACGGAAGGTAGAAAGAGATGTATCGCCATACCACTGACGATAACACATACCAACGTTCCACTGAAGGTATTGAAGAGAAATACATCGACGTGCCACTGACGATGAAGATAACAAAATACACCAACGTTCCACTGAAGGTGAACTACCAACGTTCCACTGGAGGTAGAAAGAGATGTATCGCCGTACCACTGACGATAACACATACCAACGTTCCACTGAAGGTATTGAAGAGAAATACATCGATGTGCCACTGACGATGAAGATAACAAAATACACCAACGTTCCACTGAAGGTGAACTACCAAAGTTCCACTGGAGGTAGAAAGAGATGTATCGTCGTACCACTGACGATAACACATACCAACGTTCCACTGAAGGTATTGAAGAGAAATACATCGACGTGCCACTGACGATGAAGATAACAAAATACACCCACATTCCACTGAAGGTGAACTACCAACGTTCCACTGGAGGTAGAAAGAGATGTATCACCGTACCACTGACGATAACACATACCAACGTTCCACTGAAGGTATTGAAGAGAAATACATCGACGTGCCACTGACGATGAAGATAACAAAATACACCAACGTTCCACTGAAGGTGAACTACCAACGTTCCACTGGAGGTAGAAAGAGATGTATCGCCGTACCACTGACGATAACACATACCAACGTTCCACTGAAGGTATTGAAGAGAAATACATCGACGTGCCACTAACGATGAAGATAACAAAATACACCAACGTTCCACTGAAGGTGAACTACCAACGTTCCACTGGAGGTAGGAAAAGAGAGGTATCGCCGTACCACTGACGATAACACATACGAACGTTCCACTGAAGGTATTGAAGAGAAATACATCGACGTGCCACTGACGATGAAGATAACAAAATACACCAACGTTTCACTGAAGGTGAACTACCAACGTTCCACTGGAGGTAGGAAAAGAGAGGTATCGCCGTACCACTGACGATAACACATACCAACGTTCCACTGAAGGTATTGAAGAGAAATACATCGACGTGCCACTGACGATGAAGATAACAAGATACACCCGCGTTCCATTGAAGGTGAACTACCAACGTCCCACTGGAGGTAGAAAGAGATGCCCCTTTGTACCAATGTCGGTGAAGAGCAATCAATAATACTTTTTTCAATGATTCGAGGATGCAAACACAAATGCATAATCTCAATATTCATCGTCCAGCAACCAAATTCAATCCATGACCAAATGGAAAGAAGCTGCCAAAAAGACTGGACTAAGTGAGGGAGGAACTCACTAGTCTTCTGTTCGTAGACATCTGAACAGAATAACTGAAACATATTATCCACCTAGAAACAAATTCAGTGGAGATTTCAGAAAAAGTGAGTATTTTCTGCCTAAAGATACTCTAAATGAAAGAGTAATCTGATTGCCAGTAAACTTTATGATATCAAATGTGAATGCATGACTGTTTTTGATGCATGTTAATGATGCATATGCTGCCAAAACTTAGCACAAGGAGTAACTCAAGAGATAGAGTACAAAAATAACAATCAAGCATGTCTCGAGCTGAATCACTAGAGCAGAAACTGCTATAACAATCTTTTGATGGCTTCAGAATAAATGCTACCCAACACTAAGGGAACATTGGAGCTGAGAGAACAAAAATAACTGAGTTCTTCATCATATTCGAACCAGGCCAAGAGTACATTAAGTGGGCTATATTCTTCCCCTTTTGTATATGAATACATCAACATATCCATTCCTTGTAATGCACTCATAAATCAAAACAAAACTTCTTTTATATTTTTCAAAAAGATTTTGTTGAAATCGATTTTCTCTTTGTTTCAAAAATTACTATCAACAATAAATGGCATTTTGAGAGATATGAAAGAAATAAGATTTCCAATAAAGGGTAAAGGCTCAAACTTTTTTAATAGAATGGTAGCTTGCAAAAGGCAAGACCCCATAGATGATTACAAAGTTTGAAAAGTGGTAATTTTGTGGAAAAGGTACATTAAAATGTAATGACCCCGTCCTCTCTCTCAACTTGGAATTCCTAAGCAAAGGCTTCCGTTGAAATGTGTTGAACTTCTTCATGATAAACAGATGACCGCCGATGATCAAGTCTTGTCTGATGTAGTTACTTGCCATGAATCCCTAACTTTTTCCTGGACCGCCCTTTCGGGTTTTCAATCCACCGGGTATTTTATTCTGTTTATGTCTCTAATTTTTGCCTGGACCGCCCTTTCGGGTTTTCAATCCACCGAGATGCTTTTTTTTGCCTAAGCCGCCCTTTCGGGTTTTCAACTTAGCGAGCTGTTCTTTTATTATTTTTAGGCGAAGTATTTCTTGACTACATCAGCATTCACGGGACGTGGGAGCTCTTCTCCATCCATAGTTGCAAGAATTAATGCACCGCCAGAGAAGGCTTTCTTAACAACGTAGGGTCCTTCGAAATTAGGAGTCCACTTGCCCCTTGAATCGGAGGTGAAAGACAAGATCCTTTTGAGCACGAGGTCGCCTTCTCTGAATACACGAGGTCGAACCTTCTTATCAAAAGCTTTCTTCATTCTTTTCTGGTACAACTGACCATGGCATAAAGCCGTCATTCTCTTTTCTTCTATCAAATTCAATTGATCAAACCTGCTCTGACACCACTCAGCCTCAGATAACTTGGTTTCCATTAAAATTCTCAACGATGGAATCTCAACCTCAATAGGGAGCACTGCTTCCATACCATAAACCAAAGAAAAGGGAGTTGCCCATGTTGAAGTACGAACAGATGTACGGTACCCATGCAAAGCAAATGGGAGCATCTCATGCCAGTCCTTGTACGTAACAACCATCTTTTGCACAATCCTTTTAATATTCTTATTTGCTGCTTCAACAGCTCCATTCATCTTTGGCCTATAAGGCAAAGAATTGTGATGTTCAATCTTGAAACTTTCACACAGTTCTTTCATCATGCTATTATTCAGATTCGAGCCATTATCAGTAATGATCTTGCTCGGTACACCATATCTGCAGATGATGTTATTCTTGATAAATCTAACCACAACTTGCTTTGTCACATTAGCATATGAAGCAGCTTCTACCAACTTGGTAAAGTAATCGATTGCTACCAGGATGAATCGATGTTCGTTCGAAGCCTTGGGTTCAATCATGCCAATCATATCGATACCCCACATAGAGAAAGGCCATGGAGAGGAAATAACATTGAGAAGTGTCGGAGGCACATGAATCTTGTCAGCATACACTTGACACTTGTGACACTTCTTTACAAACTTGTAGCAATCAGATTCCATTGTAAGCCAATAGTAACCTGCTCTAAGCATATTTTTAGCCATCGAATGTCCATTGGCATGAGTACCAAAATAACCTTCATGAATTTCATGCATCAACATGTCTGCTTCGTGTCTATCCACGCATCTGAGCAAAACCATGTCATAATTCCTTTTATACAAAACATCAGCATTGATCAAGATACTGCCAGCCAATCTCCTCAAAGTTTTCTTATCCTTATTTGATGCCCCAAGTGGGTACTCTTGAGTATGAAGAAAATTCTTAATATCGAAGTACCAAGGCTTCTCATTTGCTGATTCCTCAACTGCAAATACATGAGCAGGTCTATCAAGACGTCTGATTGTAATTTGAGGTTCCTCATTATGGAAGTTCACTTTGTACATGGAGGACAATGTGGCTAATGCATCAGCCATCTGATTCTCATCTCGAGGGATGTGGTGGAATTCAACTTTGTTAAAGAACGACAACAGCCTTCTGGCGTAATCTTTGTAAGGGATCAAACCAGGATGACGAGTTTCCCATTCTCCTTTAATCTGATTAATCACAAGCGCAGAATCTCCATAAACATCAAGAATCTTAATTCTCAGATTAATGGCTTCTTCAAGTTCCATGATGCAAGCTTCATACTCAGCAATATTGTTTGTACAGTCAAAACATATCCTTGCAGTGAAAGGAACATGTGAACCTTGTGGAGTGATAATAATGGCACCAATACCATGGCCATGAACATTAGAAGCTCCATCAAAAATTAAACCCCATTTGGATCCAGGCTCCGGCCCTTCTTCTGGCAACGGTTCATCCCAATCTTGAGCTCTCAAATACATTATATCTTCATCTGGGAAGTCCATTCTGATAGATTGATGATCATCAATTGGTTGGTGAGCGAGGTACTCTGCCAACACACTTCCTTTTACAGCTTTCTGAGCTCGGTATTCAATATCATATTCTGATAACAACATTTTCCCGCGAGCGATCCTTCCAGTTAATGCAGGTTTTTCAAATATGTACTTAATTGGATCCATTTTAGAAATCAATAGGGTGGTGTGGTTCAACATATACTGTCTCAGTCGGCGAGCAGCCCACACCAAAGCACATCAAGTTTTCTCAAGCTGCGAGTATCTTGTTTCGCACTTGGTAAACTTTTTGCTAAGGTAGTATATTGCATACTCTTTTCGACCAGACTCGTCATGCTGTCCCAACACACATCCCATTGAATTTTCAAGCACTGTGAGGTACATAATCAAAGGCCTTCCCTCAACTGGAGGAAGCAAAATGGGAGGTTCAAGCAAATATTCTTTGATGTTGTCAAAAGCTTTCTGACAATCTTCATTCCACACACATCCCTGATTTTTCTTTAACAACTTGAAGATGGGCTCACAGGTAGCAGTCATATTGGAAATGAACCTGGAGATATAATTCAAACGTCCGAGGAAACCTCTCACTTGTTTCTCAGTCTTTGGTGCTGGCATTTCCTGAATTGCTTTGACTTTATCAGGATCTACTTCAATTCCTCTCTGATTGTCAATGAAACCCAATAATTTTCCAGAACGGACACATACATTTGTTTGGATTTAGGCGGAGACGATACTTTCTCAAACGCTGAAACAACTTCAAAAGATCCTCCATGTGCCCTTCCTCTGACTGGGACTTGGCAATCATGTCATCCACATAAACCTCAATTTCTTTGTGCATCATATCATGGAAAAGAGTGGTCATGGCCGTCTGATACGTTGCGCCAGCATTCTTCAACCCAAAAGGCATCACTTTGTAACAGAATGTTCCCCATGGCGTAATAAAGGTTGTCTTTTCCATGTCTTCAGGTGCCATCTTAATCTGATTATATCCTGAAAAACCATCCATGAAGGAGAAAACCTCAAACTTTGCCGTACTTTCTACCAACATATCAATGTGAGGTAGAGGAAAATCATCTTTCGGACTGGCTTTGTTCAAATCTCTATAATCAACGCACGTGCGAACTTTTCCGTCTTTCTTCGGAAGAGGCACAATATTGGCAATCCATTGAGGATACACAGAAGTGACAAGGAAACCTGCGTCAATCTGCTTCAAGACCTCATTCTTAATCTTTTCCGCCATATCGGGATGACTCCTTCTTAGCTTTTGCTTGATAGGAGGACATTCAGGTTTCAACGGCAAACGATGCTCCCCAATATCTGTGTTCAACCCAGGCATGTCTTGGTAGGACCACGCAAAAATGTCAACATACTCTTTAAGAAGCTCTACCATTCTCTTCTTAACATCTTAACCAAGCAGTGCCCCAATCTTGACTTCCTTCTTATCTTCTTCAGAACCCAAGTTGATGACTTCTAACAGCTCTTTATATGGCTGAATGGTGTCTTCCTTGTGCTCAAGCAGTCGGGAAATCTCATCAGGAATACATTCATCACTCTCTTCTTCCGCCTCATACACAGGACACTCGAAGTTAGGAGAGGGTGCAGGGTCATTACTTTCAACGGTTTTATTGACTAATCTGCACAAATGATTATTATTTCAGGAAAAGGAAAGATATATGCAAACATGTAATCGTGCAGATTATGGCAAAATGAAAACATTTTTTAAGGTTTTTTGTGTTACCACTTTCCAGAAAAAGCAAAAAGATAAAAAGCATGTATATGCAGAAACAAAATGACTTTTATTGATGATTTTAATGTTTGAAGCAAACAAAAAACGGCCCCAACAAACTTCCCTTTCATCTTGGGCAGAATGAAAGGATTTCGAAAAACATAAAAGCAAATAACTTTGAAGCATGAGTACACTCAGGAATGTCAATGGTGATCCAATTCTTAATCATCTTTCCATGGGTCACAAAGTTTGGCACTTCTGGCTCTAGTTCATCTTCAATGACAGCGTTCACTTCTGGAAGAGTCGGATGTAGAAACCCGGCACTATGGAACATCTCCTGATAAGGAGGAAAAGCAGATTCAGGATTCATCACAGACTTGTCTGAGGCAGAAAATCCCAGACCAGCTCTATTCTTGTTCTCTTGCAGACTCACCACTTGTCCCCAGACTCCTGAATGTCCATTTTGAACCACCAGTTGAGCATATTTGAAGGAGGAAATGGAAGCTTCGTCCTTTTTGAATTCATCATTAACAGACAGGGCTTGGAAAGCAGTTCCAATGACCACTTCATCAGCTTCTATGGTACGGAACGAAGAAAGATGACTAATCAGCAAAGCTTGTTCTCCATTCACAACAACCATCTTTCCATCTTTCACAAATTTCAACTTTTGGTGAAGATTCGAAGTAACTGCCCCAGCCTCATGGATTCATGGGCGTCCCAATAAGCAACTGTATGCAGGGAAAATGTCCATCACTTGAAAAGTAATCTTGAAGACAAATGGTCCAATACCAATAGGCAAATCAACCTCTCCAACCACTGATTTCTTCGATCCATCAAAAGCCTTGACAATCACATTACTAAATCTCATTGGTGTGCCACCATAAGACAACTTAGACAGAGTGGATTTCGGCATAACATTCAGCGATGAACCAGTATCGATCAACACATTGGACATTGAGTCCTATTTGCAACTGACAGAGATGTGCAAAGCCAAATTATGATTTCTCCCTTCCTCAGGCAAATCTTCATCACTAAAGCTCAGATTGTTACATGCAGTGATATTACTCCCAACCCCATTAAACTGATCCAGCGTCACATCATGATCCACAAAGGCTTGATCAAGTATTTTCATCAAAGAATCCATATAAGCAGGGGAACTTGTCAGCAGCTCCATTATAGAGATCTTGTATGGAGTGCGATGCAACTGATCCACAATCTTATAATCACTCATCTTGATAAGCTTCAAAATCTCATCCATCTCCTTTCCTGAAGATGATCCAGCATTCTCTTTTGTCGCATCATTATTGTTCACAGGCACTTGAGTAAGATTCTTCTGGACATCCACAACTGTTTGGGGTTGAGTAAAAACTCGTCCGCTTCTAGTCACTCTACTAACATCTGCTATATTCTCAACAGAAGACAGAGGCTTAATCTCGACTTCTTTTCCAGCTTCCAGCATGGTGGCATTGTATCTGTAAGGTACAGCCTTATCAGAGCTATAAGGTACAGATCCAAGCAGACATATCACAAGAGGTTCTCCAACAGCTTTGCCATAATAACCAATCTCTACACATTCCGGGATTTCAAAGCATGGTTCAATCACATTGACATCATCTTCATCTCTATCCCTCAGAATCTCAATGAGCCTTTGATCTATCATCTCTTGTAAATCTCTTCTCACAATATAACATCCTCGAGGATTAACTGAACAGATCCTACAAGCAGCATGATTATGCTCATAATGACTATACTCACACAGAGTCGCATGCATCTCCACCAATGATCCTCTGATGTGTTCCACACGATAAATCTTATACTTCCCAGGGCACCCATACACCATATTCACAACAGACGTTTCATGAGTCGGCAATGGATTTTTCTGCACATTTGGGCCAATATCACGGAAGGAAAGCATACCAGAACGAACCAATCTCTGAACTTCATTCTTTAGAGGCCAACAATTTTCCAAATCATGCCCAGGAGCATTCTGATGAAAAGCACAAGTGGCATCAGCTTTGTACCACCAAGGGAGTTTCTCTGGAACAGGAGGTGGTGACCTTGGTTGAACTAACTTTTTATGAATTAGTGCAGGATACAGTTCAGTATATGTCATGGGGTTAGGATCAATATTAACTCGAGGATACGGATTCCGCCTTGCTGGTTGTTGATTATCAGGAGCCATAGGCACCGAATTCACAACAGGAGTTACTGACGCCACTTGTTGAGATTGATTTCTGAATCGACTATTCCTCCCATGAGAAACAGCATTAGCATCTGATTCCTTCTTCTTCTGGAATGAAGAATCAAACTTCTTCGCACCACCAGACGAATTGTCATTCCGAACCAGACGGCCTTCTCGCACAGCTTCTTCCAACCTGACACCCATACCCACCATTTCGGTGAAGTCTACAGGAGCACTCGCAATCATTTTCTCATAGTAAAACGGACCAAGAGTCTTTAGAAAAATCTTAGTCATCTCTTTTTCTTCCATCGGAGGAATCACTTGGGCGGCAACCTCACGCCATCTCTGAGCATATACCACTTTGAAGCAGCTCCAGTCAAACTGTCTTGGAAATAATGGATCAACAGACGGTTATCATCAGTGTGAGTGGACATCTTCCTTACATACATCACCAGATGTGCCTGAGGACAGGAATTTCCTTTATACTTCTCAAATTCAGGTAACTTGAACTTAGCAGGTACTTTCACGTTGGGAATTAGGCAAAGATCATGCACGTTGTTTCCAAACAGTTCTTTCCCACGCAGGGCTTTCATTTCTTTCTGTAATTCTTCAAACTGATCTTGGAAACCATCCATTCTGTCTTGAATTTCACTTGGAGCAGCATCATAAATGGGCTCTGGGACAAAAGGACCAGTATGAACAATAGGAGATGTGTTGACCATAACAGGAGTCAACGGACGAGTCATCTCAGGAACAGACAGATAACCTTCAGGCATACCCCAGGGATATCCATTAGGCATACGTTGCTGAGTAGCACCAAGAGGAACAGCAGGAATGGTTGTAGCCGCAATTTCAGAAACCACAGTGGTCTGACCCTAAGCTTGGGCATTGGGAGGAGGAACCTGATTCTGATTCTGATTCTGATTCTGAGCAGCCATCAATGTCTCAACCAGAGCAGTGAGACGATCCACACCAGATCTCAAAGTAACAACCTCTTCACGTAGCTCACGATTCTCTTGTTCAAGACCTTCCATCTTCTTCTTGCAGTTAGCTCGAGTGTTATACCGGTGAGACAACTTGATTCTGTATGAAGAACACTGAATAAGACCTCGGGAATACTCTCGGAAGCAAGACCAAAATGCAGAATGATGCATGAAATGCAATGCAAATGATTTTTATTGGTTTTCAAGGAACCTTAAGACATTAATTGTAAACATTAGCAAAAAACATAAAACATAACAACATTCTTCATTAATAATAGAAAAGCTTACAAAAGGATTTAAAGATCCAAAATTACAAAACAAAGGAAAAGCTAAAAACTAGAAGGGAACACTTCTGACGAAGATCCAACTCTTCTCTACAGCTTCCTACGGAGCTTCTCTAACTCATCTTCATAAAAGGCCTTCAAATGAGCATTATCGACAATCAGCTTATCAGCAACTTCCTTCCATGCAACTGAATCTTCTTGTTGTCCCTTTCGCTTTTCTCCATGTTGATTATACAAGGGGAAGGTTTTAAGCACCCCTCATATCTGTGGTATTCCACAGGAACCTTTTTGAAAATCTGTGTCGTGTGTGCTAAAAAACGGTTTGTTTTATTTTTTAAAATAATCTCGGCAAGACGTTAAGTCTTGTGCCTACATACCTCCTCGGTGCAATGGAGAAGTCAGAGCTAATGTAGTTCCGCTTAAAAGAGGAAAACGTTTTAAAAACGAATAAACACTTTATCATCGTTGGAGAGAAATACTCTGCCATTGATCTTGAGCATGAGAACTAACGAGTTCTTTGCATCGCAAATGAAAGAAGGGCTCCAACTCGGATAAAATCAACGAGTATGCCACTAGCTCTCTCACGCGGAAAAGATCTCATTATATCAATCAATTTCAAAATCGTGGGAGAACATAAGAAGGTTGCAAACATAAGAAGGTTTTTGAAAAAGGAAGAAGATTTTGAAAATTTAAGAATGGGAGGAGATGAAGAGGCTATCCTATTGTGTAAAATAAAAGCTAAGGAAAGAAACGGTATAAACAAATTAAGAAGCCAACACTTGACATTATGAGTCAAGGTAGATTTCCCATCCTTTGGACTTATCAATACCAACACATAAACACTTGGGGATCCAGATGAACATATTATCTTAGCACCACTTCGCATTAAGCACATTAAAATTTCTGACGAAAATCAGGCAGAGTAACGACTGTTTTCGGGTAAAATCCTTATATCAATGTCTTGGAATTAACCATCAAGGGCTTTCAAGGAAATACCTGCACACATAAACAGACAACAATCCAATGCCAGACAGACAGAATAACAACAGAGTAATAACAAAATGAGGGTCCAGAGGTCCTAAGTCCTTAAGTCCGAATCTCCAAAATGCTCAGGATAGTAACCAATAGTCCGAAAGAGAGCCTTAAGTGTTTTTTTAGATTTTTGTTGTTTATTAGTGTTTTGGCATAAAAGTAAAGTATGGTCCAAGTGGACAAAAGAAAAATAGCGGAAACATAAACATAGCATCCAAATGGACAAAGAAAAAATAGCGGAATATAAAAGTCCAAATGGACAAAGAGAAAATGGCGGAAACATAAACATGATGAAATGATAAAATAAAGCAATAAAGCGAAAGATAAAAGAGCGATATAATAAAATGCGGAAATTAAAGTTAGTTGTTAGATGTTAAAGATAACCATCTTGAAACTTGTCAAGTATGTTATCAAAGTTAGTAATGAAGATCGATGGTGACTGAAGGATGTTCTCGGATTTAAAGTCAATGGAAACTTATCAGAAGCTTGATAAAATCATAGCGACTACACGATAAATTTCCATAAGTCTTAAATCAACCGCATACAATTCTCTTCCATATTTGATCTTTTTTATTCGGGATACGAAATATTGCGCTATGTTAAGCAGATCGCCAAGTGATTTATGTAGAAATCACCCTACAACGAGGCCGGTCAAAACTTTATGTGCTAATGCATGCGAGAGAAATGATATGTAGATCATTCTCCGAAAGCAATACCGCACGAAAAGAAAATAGGTAACGATCTAGTCTTTACCAAGAATCCATAAGAATTCTCAAAGTATTAAGACTTTCATCGATCAAAAGAAAAAAAGGAGAAGAAGAAGATAAAATGCCTAAAGTAAAATCAAATCACACTATCATTAATATCATTCATCTAATATTATGGATTTGGTCCTTTCAAACCTATCAACATCCTAGATCCAATGATATTAATGAAGTAGAGGAAGAAGAATAAAATTCACAAAAGATAATCAACTCACACTATCATTAATATCATTCATCTAATATTATGGATTTGGTCCTTTCAAACCTATCAACATCCTAGATCCAATGATATTAATGAAGTGGAGGAAGAAGGAAGCCAAAACAAGCATAAAAAAGGCAAAAAACCATATTCTGCCAGCAGGAAATCGATTTCATGCAGGGGGAAATCGATTTCCATAGTGCAGTTTTAAAAAAAAACAAGTTACGTACAGCATGAAATCGATTTCAGCCTTAAGGAAATCGATTTCATTAGTGTAAATTTCAGAAAAAACATCATTTAAAGGCATGAAACTTGATTTGAACAAATATACAAACACCTTATGATCACATATCAATTGGAGCACGAATTTTCCATCACAAAACCAGCAAATATCATCAATGTAGCATCAAAGATGCATCACACACAAGCACAAAAGAATCACATTATGATAGATGAAAAAAGGATGAAGAAAATTACCAAATCTTGAACAAAACTTACATCTACTTCAAGAATCACCAACACAAATCTTGATCTCTCAACAATTGAAGAAAAAAGAGTGAAAAGGATGGTGGTTTAGCTCAAAGTTTTGTGAGGTTCAAGATGTGACTCACAAACTTTATGAAAGAAAAAGAGCTTTGGTGAATTTGGTAGGGATGAGGAGAGAAATTGCAAGGGGTTTGTTGGCTCTCAAAGCTTGAGAAATGAGAGAGTAGTGACCTCTATTTATAGGATGAGAGCAAGAGTAGTGGCAATTTGGTCTTTTTGCATTTGGTAATTAGCTTATGTTTAATTGGTGTTTAAATGGTACTTAAATGGTAAAAAATGGTAAAAATGAGGTTTAAGTGGGTTTAATGAAGGGGTTAATTTTGATGAGGTGGAAAATTGGTAAAATAACAAAAATGATCAAAGAAAAAGGTGCCAAAATGATGTCAAGCTTCCCTCTCTATTTTTTTTGAATTTCGCCCCAAGGAAATCGATTTCCCCAGGAGTGAAATCGATTTCACTCTGTACCAGAAAAGAATTTGGCGCAAAATACACTAGGGAAATCGATTTACCCAGGAGGGAAATCGATTTCATGCTGTCCAGAATGTGATTTTGTTGAAAATTGCTGTAGGGAAATCGATTTACCTAGCAGGGAAATCGATTTCATCAGTCCAAAATATGAAAAATGCCTTGTTTATTGCATGTCTTGGCTTGGTACCTACAAAACAAAAGCCTACAAAGAAACAAAGCAATATTTTTGGTATTTGGGTTAGTATAATATGCATACAAGATAAACAATCATTGGTGCTTGATGGTCCCTCTTATTTATGAGGTGAATGCAACACCACAAACAAAACTTTCAAGGGAAGCTCTTGATTAATGATTGGGATATGAATGATATATGATCTTAGGGTCAAAAATTGGGGTATGACACATACCATAAAGAGGGTAGGAAGTATTTCAATTGGATGTTAAGGGTCAACGAGGTTTATCGTTCTCCATGAGACTGTCCTTGCCATAAAGAGGGCAAGTAGTCTAAGGGAAGGATATAATAGTCATTAATCTTTTTAGGCATCATGTGAGGATACCTTAGCAATTGGGACATATCTTTTACCGAGGCAGCTTCGAGGGACTAGATGATTTTCAATCTCTTTAGGCAACCTTGCTTTAGGTATCCTCGGAATCGAGGGACTTGACTATTATTTAGTACAATTAGAGGCAACAGGCAACGGATAAATAAGGCAACAAGAGGGATTACCCTAAAGGTGTGTGTGTGGCACAATCATGTGGTTAACTTCGATGATATTTATCTTATAATTAGTGATCTAGGTTAGTTAGAAGGCTTGCACTCCCTAGGATTACTAACCATGGCAGAAAATAAAACAGTTAAAATCCTACGCTATTACAATAAACACCTGCGGGGATGGGGGAAATTAAAAGGCAGAAAAGATAAACCTAATCTATTACAATAAAACACTTATAGGGTAACAAAAAATAAAAGAAAAACCCTTATTTATAATTTTTGAATGCCTTGATCTTCCCTCCCTCGAACCCTCGATTGACTCTGAAAATCCGAGAATTAAACAGAAAATAATAGGGGTGAGTGTATGTGGAACTCCTTGACATTGAAAATAAACCCTAATTTAACCTATAAGGCAAAAATTAAAATAAAATTTAAATAAGAAAAGGATTAGAACTTAGCTTTTCGATTTGATGGCGCGTAGCCGGAGGATACTGCGGTAACCCTGAAATTTGCACAAAAGAATAGGATTTTTAGTGTATGAATGATCTACAAACCTTAATTGATTAAAGATCTATAAATCCTAAAAAGTTTACAAAACCTACCCCTGAACCTAACAGGTTTATTCAAGAAAACTTATTGTGACCTACATGGTTTGTAAGGCTAAAAAATGCGTTAGTGGATAACACCTAACAATAGCAGTGATTATTGATCATGATAAAATCAGGGGCTTAAGGCATAAAAAACATTTAATTAGCCCCAAAAAAAAAGAATAAAAAAAATATTAACTAAAAACCTTAATTAAATTATTATTGTAAAAGACATTTTGATATTATGAGAAAAATCGAGTTATCGATTAAATAATTACCACAATGTAATATTAATTTATTAATGGAAGAAATAAATTTTAGAAAAAAAGAAATTAAAGAAAATAAAGAAAATAAAGAAAATAAGCAATTATTAAATGGAAATTAAATAAAGAAAAGAAAAAGAATTAATTGAGACTTAGCTCTGATCCAATGGGGGAGGCTGCTGGGAGTCCATGGTGTGGAACACTTGCTGAGCCTTCTGATTTGGTTCGCTAGAGATCCAAGGGTTGGAACACGAGAGTGCATCGTACGCGTGCGTGGGTTGCTGCATTAGATGAGAAGACGTTTACATGACAAAAAAAATAATAAACATGTAGGACGCTGGGCTCGAACCTAGGTCCTTTGGATCACATGCCTTTTCACTTACCAGCTGTACCAGATTCGTTAATTGTTAATTGAATAGAAATAATTAAATAAATAAGTAACAAATATGATAGTGGGGAAATAAAAAAAGGTAGTCAAACATGGGACCCCCACGCGCTGACTGACGAATGAGCGACTGCCACGCCTGGAAAGAGAGAGATTATCAGTTGACTGGCCAATAGTATGGGGTACAACGTCCACGCGGGCAATTCAATGGTCCAGCAACCCAGTCTTCGTCTTCTCCCTCCACACCTGCGGATTTTCTTGCGGCCGTAGCTGTGAATTTACCTGCGGATTTTCCGCAGGTTTTCCTTCTTCATGGCCATGGCTCAAAACCTGCGAAATCACGAGAAACAAACGAGAATACAACCCATATCACCTAAATAGAGGGCCACAAATTCAATGGTATGGTTTTTACGCCCGACAAATGCCTGCACACGTGAAAACGAAGAGGATAACCTCTTTTGCCCTAGCCATGGTGTTTTAGGTTTCTTGGTCTATAGCTTTGATCCAGAGGTTCAGACCTGCTCTAATTGATGTCATGAACTCAAACAAGTGATTAATTCCCTTTAAAACACGATAGAACATGCAATATGAGAATTCAAACTTAGAACGAATATGATAAGTGTAACATGAACATGCTGAACGTTGTAACGCTTACTCATTGATGCATACTTAACCTTTTGTATCTCAGGAACACAATGGAATGCTTTAACTTGATTTAAAAAGGCTACAAGACCAAACTCAAATGTGCAAATTTAAATGGGATTTTTGAAGTATAAACCCTAGTGCATTGGCTTATCCTTTCTCCTAATCTCGTCCTCCCCTACTTGCAGAATGTTTGTGGATTTTATAAGGGAGCAATTAGGTTAGAAACATGGGCTTGGACTCTTGAGTTATTGGAGAAAGAAATCTTTTAAGAAAATTGTAATTTCTTACTAATTTAGGTTCCATATTGTTTCCAATCTTTCCCAATCCCTTTTTCCATGAATTTTCATCAATATAATGATATTTAGATGATTGGGTTTGATGGGAAATCAAATCTTTTGATAAAAATTAATTTACTATATTTTATAGATGTTTTATTATCATTTAAATGAATTAAAATCCACATAAATAAAATAAATATTATAAAAATAAGATAATTAATTAAAAGGTATTTTCCAAGCCCATGGTTATGTTTA
The DNA here is from genome assembly GCF_029867415.1 of Vicia villosa. Classification (NCBI taxonomy): domain Eukaryota; kingdom Viridiplantae; phylum Streptophyta; class Magnoliopsida; order Fabales; family Fabaceae; genus Vicia; species Vicia villosa. The sequence continues at coordinate 51,533 of NW_026706090.1, forward strand.
GAATCCAAAAATTAGGCCCAAAGGTTCAAAATATCAAAATCCAACACTTTCCCTTTTGTGTATTTTCTCAAAATCGCCCATCTCGTGCAAGCCATAACTCCTCCAATTTTTGTCATATGAATATGATCTAGGACTTTTTGAAAAGCCCAAGATGTCCTCTATAAGCCACTTTGGGACATATTTTGCATTCGAGGATTTTATCTTAATGATGTGGCTCCTGACAAAAAACAGCTTTTTGCGAGCTTCTAGAAGGACCTGTAATATTTTGGCTCATATCTCTTATGCGGAAGCATTTATTGATCTTGGGCCCAACATCAAAGTTGTATAGAATTGAATTTACTTGAGAATGGGCTTTGGTTGAGGAATTTTTGATAACGTATGAGAGAGATACGATCAGTCAAAGTTGGGTTGACTTTTAGTTCAAAACCCTAAATTAGTAACTTGGACATTTGATGATTTCGGAGCTTTCCTTGATAAATCATGATCAATCCTTGATCAAATGATGAATTATACTCCATAATGAGGATGTTGACCAAAAATCAGAAGTTTTGACTGTGGTTTGACCATAGTTTGACTTTTAGGTCCACCAATCGATTATTGATCGTTTGGGCCATTGGGTGAGCAATCTTTTGAATCAGAGCTTGAAAATTGGCATGAGGATCCTTTGAGTCATATGAGAGGTTATGAGGTCCACTTGAATTGTCAGAAGTTGATTTTACTTTGAAAATATCAAAATCCTAGTTCGAGGGTTGTTGTTTAGGAGAGAGACTGCATGCTTCCTTCTTGTATATCTTTGAGCATTTGAAAGTCAGATAGACTTAAATATGATGGGCAAATTTTGGGGTATGGAGGGAATCTTTGAGATCGTGCATTGTATGGAGGGAACCTCTAGATCCTATAAAAGCGCATGAGTGGGTGGCCAGTATGGAGGGAATCTTTGAGATCGTGCATTGTAGTGAAGAGAACAAGGTAGTGTTTGCTTCTCATTCGCTGAAGGGTCCAGCTATGAGATGGTGGAAGAGTGCTTCTGATTTGGTGACTATTCAGGAGGTACCTAAGGAATGGGATAATTTCAAGAGCACTTTTATGGAGAAATATTTCCCTAGTTCACTGAGGACTAAAAAGGAATTGGAGTTTCAACAGTTAAGGCAGGAGAATATGTTAGTGGCTACTTATGTTGAGAAGTTTGAAGGTGGCTTACTCTAGGCAGGCCGCGTATGCTCCTGATGAGAGTTGGAAGGTGGACCAGTTTCTGTTTGGTTTAAGGGCTGATATTTCACATAGTCTGTCCCAGAGAGAGTTCACTACTTATACAGAATTGTTGCGACAATGTTATGTGGCTGAGACCAGTTTGAAGAAAGTTCAAGCTGAGGAAGATTTAATGAGGAAGAATCAGAATGAGAGAGGAAGGCCAAGCCGACAAATTCGGCCTAGGTCACAAGCTTTCAAAGGGAAGCAAGTGCAAGGTTCTCGATCTAGTGCACCTCCGGTGTGTCATGTTTGTGGTAAGAATCACTTTGGAAGGTGTAGCCTTGAAGGGGAGAAGTGTTTTCATTGTCAGCAAGAAGGACATATGGCTAGGAATTGTCTTCAGAATAGGAATCAAATGCAAGGAAGAGGTATTATTCGAGTGTATACCTTGGATGCTAAGAAGAACAAGGGTGATAACTCTTTGATTGCGGGTACGTGTTTCATTAATGGGCATTCTTGTTTTGTGTTATTTGATTGTGGAGCAACACACTCTTTTGTGTCATTGCAATGTATGAAGCGACTTGGGTTGCAAGCTACTTCTTTGTTTCCTCCTATGGCGGTTACTACTGCTATGGATGAGATGGTCGAGACACCGTTGGTGTGTGAGAATTGTTTTTTATCTGTGGGTGGTAGAAATTTCCAGATTGATCGTATTTGTTTTCCACTTAAGAAAGTAGATGTTGTTTTGGGAATGGATTAGCTTTCTGCTAATTCGGTATTCATTGGGTGTGAAGATAAATTAATCATTATTCCATCTGAAGAAGCTACTCCGAAAGATGTTTTAACTATTATTCTGGAAGGTACAATAGGTATGATTAATTTCTTGTTTGAGAAAGAGAAGTCTGTTCTGTTGGTTCTCACTGAGGAGACGGGTGACAGATTAGAGGTTTCACAAATTGAGGTTGTTGGTGAATTTCCTGATGTTTTTCCCGAGGATGTCACTTCCCTTCCTCCCGAAAGGGAAGTGGAATTCTCTATTGACCTGATACCGGGAACGGCTCCTATATTCGTTTCTCCGTATCAGATGGCACCACTTGAATTGAGAGAATTGAAGGGGAAATTGAAGGAGTTGATGGCTAAACATTTTGTTCGACCTAGTGTTTCGCCGTGGGGAGCTCCATTGTTGTTAGTAAAGAAGAAGGATGGTGGAATGATGTTATGTATTGATTACCGTCAGTTGAAATTTAGTCACCATCAAGAACAAATACCCTTTACCAAGGATAAACGACCTGTTAGATCAATTGAAAGGAGCCTGCATGTTCTCGAAGATTGATATACGGTCGGGTTATCACCAAATCCATGTGAAGAGCTCAGATGTGCCAAAGACTGCATTTAGAACCCGCTATGGTCATTATGAATTCTTGGTAATGCCTTACGGTGTGACGAATGCTCCAGCTGTTTTCATGGATTATATGAATCGGATTTTTCAGCCTTATTTGGACCAATTTGTGGTAGTCTTTATTGATGACATTCTTATTTATTCTCGTACTCCACAAGAGCACGGAAAACTTCTAAGGATTGTTCTGTCGGTATTGCGAGAGAAACAATTGTTTGCTAACTTGAGCAAGGTTGAGTTTTGGATGACGGAGGTAAAATTTCTTGGTCACGTCATATCTCAAGGAGGTGTGGCAGTGGATCCATCGAAAGTTGAGGCAGTAAGTAATTGGGAGAGACCGAAGAATGCCTCAGAAGTCCAAAGTTTCTTGGGATTAGACGGTTACTACAGAAGATTTATTAAAGGTTTTTCTCAATTGGCTCTACCGATGACTAGACTTACCCGAAAAGAGTGTCCTTATAATTGGGATTCGGGGTGTGAACAAAGTTTCATGAGCTTGAAGGAAAGATTAACGACTGCTCCTGTTTTAATCATTCCTGATCCAAATATGTCCTATGAGGTATTTTGCAATGCTTAAAAGAAAGGATTAGGAGGTGTATTGATGCAGGATGGTCAGGTGGAAGCATACGTATCTCGATAGTTGAAAGTTCACGAAGAGAATTATCCAACTCATGATTTAGAATTGGGTGCGGTTGTATTTACCCTGAAGGTGTGGCGTCATTACTTGTATGGAGTTCATTTTGAAATGTTCAGTGACCACAAGAGTTTAAAGTACCTGTTTGATCAGAAGGAGTTGAACATGCGTCAGAGGCAGTGGATGGAATAATTGAAGGATTATGATTTTGACTTAAAGTATCATTCAGGAAAAGCAAATAAAGTGGCGGATGCATTGAGTCGGAAGGTGTTAAAGAGGGCCGAATTGATGATGTTAGAATATGCATTATTGGAAAGATTTCGAGATCTTAATCTTCAATTTGATTGGACCAAAAATGGAGTGATGATGGGGAGCTTGAATGTTAACTCCATTTTGAGAAATGAAATCCATCAAGCACAAGTGTCAGATGCTAAGTTACAAGAGGTGTTGGTTCAACCAGGGTTGACACGAGCTATGGATGGAATGATTATGTTTAATCAGAGGATTTGTGTTCCGGACGATGCGTCTTTGAAAAGAAGGATTTTGGATGAGGCTCATAAAGGTGCTTTCACTATACATCCTGGTTCTTCAAAAATGTATCAAGATTTGAAAAGAGATTATTGGTGGTCCGGAATGAAAAGAGATATCGCGGTGTACGTATCGAAGTGTGCGGTGTGCCAACTGGTAAAGATTGAACATCAAAGACCAGGTGGGTTGTTACAACCATTAGAGATTCCAGTATGGAAGTGGGATGGTATTTCAATGGATTTTGCGGTTTCATTACCACGTACTCAAGGTGGATATGATTCTATTTGGGTGATTGTAGATCGGTTCATGAAATCTGCATATTTTTTAGCTGTGGAGACTACTTTCAAGGCAAGTACTCTTGCACGGTTATTTATTGCAGAAATTTTGAAGCTGCATGGTGTACCCTCTAGTATTATGTCGGATAGAGATCCAAAGTTCACTTCAAGGTTTTGGAGAGCTTTTCAACAAGCTATGGGATCTAGATTGTGTTTGAGCACGTCGAATCACCCTCAAACGGACGGTCAAACAGAGAGAACGATACAAACCTTGGAGGATATGTTAAGGGCTTGTGTGCTTGAAAGTAGAGGAAATTGGAAAGAGCTTTTACCATTGATTGAATTTGCGTATAATAATAGTTATCACGGGAGTATCGGTATGGAACCTTATGAAGCATTGTAAGGGAGGAAATGTAGGACACCGCTGTGTTGGACGGAAGTTGGTGATGATATAATTTTGGGACCCGAAATTATTCAAGAGACCACAAACAAGATTAGAATGATTTGTGATAAGGTTAAACAAGCACAGGATCGTCAGAGGAGTTATGCGGATAACCGTAGGAGGCCTTTGGAGTTTGTGGAAGGTGACCATGTATTCTTAAAGGTTACTCCGAGATTAAGGTTGAAAGGACCATTTAAGTCGCGTAAGTTAAGTCCAAGATATGTGGGACCGTATGAGGTTTTAGAGAGGATTGGTGAAGTGGCGTACCGTTTATCCTTACCACCTTCTCTATCAGAAATGCATGATGTTTTTCACGTGTCTCAACTTCGGAAGTTTATTCCTGATCCTCTTCAGCTAGTGTTACCAGATGCGATTGAGATAGAATCAGATTTGACCTTTGAACCTTTACCTAGCCGCATTGTGGGGAAAGAGATTAAGGTGTTGAGAAACAAGGAAATTCCTCTTGTTAAGGTTTAGTGGGATGTAACACATCCAGGTGATGCTACGTGGGAGCTTGAATCGGAAATGCAGGATGCTTACCCTCACCTTTTCAAGTAATTCTTAAATTCGAGGACGAATTTCTATTTAAGGGGGGGAGGATGTAATACCCCGTATTTAATAAAATGCTCTAATGTTATTAGCTGACACTGAGGTTTTATTAACTGGTGCATTAGAGATACTTTTGGACACTTAAGTTATAAGTGCTAACTTAAAGTTATGTTACTTATATCCTTTTCCTTTCTATTTCTTTCTCATTTGCAAACAAACACAAAGCTCTAGAGAGAAGAAGTAGAGAGAAAGGAGAGCAAGAGGAAAAGAGGGAAAAGCTCGAATCTTCGCCATTTCTCCATTGAATCGACTCATCTTCATCATCTACAACTCATAATCAAGGTGGGTTCTAGGTAGAAACTTATAGATTATGTTTATGGATGAGAAATTATAGTTTTGGATGTTGGGATTTTGTAGAAATTCTTGGTTTTTATCCAAATCATGAATTTCCATGGATAATTGTTGTTAAACCATGAGGATACTATGTATATGTTGTTTCCTTGTGCTATTATGGCTTGGAACAGGTTGGGATGTTTTGGTGATGAGTTGTTTTGAGAAAATGCAAGAAAAATAGAGTTTTTGGGGTTTCGACGTAGAGTAGGTCGACCTACTCAGGGGTTGCGTCGACCTATGCAGCCTAAAAGGGCAAAAATGTGAGTTTGTATAGCATGCGTCGACCTATAGGGTCGGCGTGTGCATACCCGAGGTTGACAGGAATTCAATGCGTCGACCTATGGTTTCCGTGCGTTGACCTACAGGTTAAAAATTTTGGCAGATTTTGTAACGACCATAACTTTTGAACCGTAACTCTGTTTTGGTCGCCGTTCGAAGCGGTATGAAGCTAGAAACATGTACTTTCAAGTAGTGTAGGTTTGGGGAACAAAAGATGAAATTATTTAATCGGGAATCGGGGAAATCGTTTGATTCTCTGGATTTTTTTATCGTTCGGAAACATGCAAACGGTATAGTTTTTGGTATAATGAGTGATTGCCATATATTTGTGATAATTGCCGTTATTTACATGACAATGATGATATTTGTTGGTTGCCTTTGGTGTAATACCTAGTATATATGGAATTTGTTTGGTTGAGTCCTATTGCAGGTGGATTGGTATACCTTTGTTGTATATATATGTATATATCAAAGAGGTTTGAATAATTACATGGGTTGAAATGAATAAAAGAAAAGTGAGGAAAACTAGGATTTGTTAGGTATATATAACTTAACAAAGATAATCTAGGATGAAACATTATATGGAACATAAGTGTGTTTTGAATCTTGTGAGGAAAGGCTAACAGGCCTAGTGGAAAGGCTAATCGACCTAGTGATTGGTATGTACAATCACCACTGTATGAAATAACTTAATCGGAACCATTATATTTCTTCATTTTCTTTTGAATGCTAAAAGACATTCTATATGCAAAAATGGCACTGTGCAATAATGGCACAAATAATCTTGGCAGGTTTGATTCCCACTTTGTGTACAAATGGAACCTAACAGGGCAGAGACTTGCGATGGTTAACAGGCCATGTGAAGTGACGATTCATGGGTAATACTCATGAGTCCGAATCCATTTTGTATGTCAAGATTTTTCCAATGGATCCATGACTCGTGCCACCTCCTAGACGTAGAAGGGGACGGGAATAGAGGGATACCTTGGTAACGGTTTCCGATTGACAGTACTGTGTTTGAGTTGTTGAACTCTAAATATGTTTCCATATAATGTTAGTATGTGAACTCAAAGTTTTGTTCCTTTTGTTATGACTTGAGATTTGATAGGCTAGAACCTTGTAAAGCCGAGAGGATCCATAAGATAGGGAACTCACTGAGATTATTTTATCTCACCCCATTATATATTGATTTCAAGTGCTACAGGTTCCGCGAAGGGTAAGGAGAAAGCAGTTTGACTTTCCTTATGTCTTCTGTTCTTGTGGCATGGCGAAGCTTTCGTTGTGGAGTTTTATTTTGGGATCATTGTTTTAATCTAGTTCTTAGTATTTTGTTTTGAACATCTTGTATATATTATGCCATTGTGTAGAATTTTTGTATTAGGGCATTAATGTATATAATGTGTTGACTAGGAACTTATTGTATTTCAGTACCAAATACTTGGATTCATGTATAAATATATGCTTTGATGTATGTAATTATATATGGGTGTTACAGTTGGTATCAGAGCAGGTCGTATCCTCGACCTAGCCATGAGATATTCTAAATGCTTCTTTCTGTCCAAGGTGCGTTGTGTTCCCATGATTTTTGTTGTGTTATGACTATGGTATTGAGCTTGATCAACTTAATTTCATTTTTGTGACCTCCAGGAACATGGTGGACGGACACAGGACTCGTGGTCAACCCCACACTCAGCCTCCACAAGTGAATCCACCAGATGGCGGTGAGAATGTTCCATGGCCCCAGTTTATGCAACAGATGCAACAGCAACAGAATCAGTTCATGTTGCAGATGATGCAACAGATGAATGACGGTCATAATGTTCCAGTGGTTGTACCCAAAGCTGCAGGTGGGACTTATAGGGATTTCTTTCGCATGAATCCTCCAGAATTTCATGGCGGATTAGATCCTATAAAAGCGCATGAGTGGGTGGCCAGTATGGAGGGAATCTTTGAGATCGTGCATTGTAGTGAAGAGAACAAGGTAGTGTTTGCTTCTCATTCGCTGAAGGGTTCATCTATGAGATGGTGGAAGAGTGCTTTTGCTTTGATGACTATTCAGGAGGTACCTAAGGAATGGGATAATTTCAAGAGCACTTTTATGGAGAAATATTTCCCTAGTTCACTGAGGACTAAAAAGGAATTGGAGTTTCAACAGTTAAGGCAGGAGAATATGTAAGTGGCTACTTATGCTAAGAAGTTTGAAATTTTGGCTGCTTACTCTAGGCAGGCCGCGTATGCTCCTGATGAGAGTTGGAAGGTGGACCAGTTTCTGTTTTGTTTAAGGGCTGATATTTCACACAGTGTGTCCCAGAGAGAGTTCACTACTTATACAGAATTGTTGCGACAATGTTATGTGGCTGAGACCGGTTTTAAGAAAGTTCAAGCTGAGGAAGATTTAAAGAGGAAGAATCAGAATGAGAGAGGAAGGCCAAGCCAACAAATTTGGCCTAGGTCACAAGCTTTCAAAGGGAAGCAAGTGCAAGGTTCTCGGTCTAGTGCACCTCCAGTGTGTCGTGTTTGTGGTAAGAATCACTTTGGAAGGTGTAGCCTTGAAGGGGTGAAGTGTTTTCATTGTCAGCAAGAAGGACATATGGCTAGGAATTGTCCTCAGAATAGGAATCAAATGCAAGGAAGAGGTACTGGTCGAGTGTATACCTTGGATGCTAAGAAGACCAAGGGTGATAACTCTTTGATTGCGGGTACGTGTTTCATTAATGGGCATTCTTGTTTTGTGTTATTTGATTGTGGAGTAACACACTCTTTTGTGTCATTGCAATGTATGAAGCGACTTGGGTTGCAAGCTACTTCTTTGTTTCCTCCTATGGCGGTTACTACTGCTATGGATGAGATGGTCGAGACACCGTTGGTGTGTGAGAATTGTTTTTTATCTGTGGGTGGTAGAAATTTCCAGATTGATCTTATTTGTTTTACACTTAAGAAAGTAGATGTTGTTTTGGGAATTGATTGGCTTTCTGCTAATTCGGTATTCATTGGGTGTGAAGAGAAATTAATCATTATTCCATCTGAAGAAGCTACTCCGAAAGATGTTTTAACTACTATTTTGGAAGGTACGATAGGTATGATTAATTTCTTGTTTGAGAAAGAGAAGTCTGTTTTGTTGGTTCTCACTGAGGAGACGGGTGACAGATTAGAGGTTTCACAAATTGCGGTTGTTGGTGAATTTCCTGATGTTTTTCCCGAGGATGTCACTTCCCTTCCTCCCGAAAGGGAAGTGGAATTCTCTATTGACCTGATATCGGGAACGACTCCTATATTCGTTTCTCCGTATCAGATGGCACCACTTGAATTGAGAGAATTGAAGGGGAAATTGAAGGAGTTGATGGCTAAACATTTTGTTCGACCTAGTGTTTCGCCGTGGGGAGCTCCAGTGTTGTTAGTAAAGAAGAAGGATGGTGGAATGAGGTTATGTATTGATTACCGGCAGTTGAATAAAGTCACCATCAAGAACAAATACCCTTTACCAAGGATAAACGACCTGTTAGATCAATTGAAAGGAGCCTGCGTGTTCTCGAAGATTGATATACGGTCGGGTTATCACCAAATCCATGTGAAGAGCTCGGATGTGCCAAAGACTGCATTTAGAACCCGCTATGGTCATTATGATTTCTTGGTAATGCCTTGTGTAACACCCCAATTCTACCCAAAGCATTTAGGCAAGAAAATATCAGAGTATTTAAAATTTCATACAACACAATTAGGATGTTACACTAAGTAACCAAACAAACACCTGGAAAAAACAAACGGGCATCAGCGATGCCAAAAGCATACACACCTGCCAAAAACATGATATATAACACACGGAAGATATGAACATATATGTATACGTAAAGCTCTCACTCTCAAAGAGGAGTTTTCCAAAATAAAGTGTTTACAATACACAATGGCACGTTATCATATATACATGTTCAAAGAGTCATATACAAATAAATAACAACAGACTCCCGACTCCCCGGTGTTACGTATCAGAGCGACCGACAAGACCAACTGGAGAACTACCTCTTCCAAAAGACTCCCAAAGCGGCTAATCTGCAGGATGCCACTCAAGCATCAAATCAGCAGAAGGGTGAGAATATAATTCATAATGAAAGCATGACAATTATAGTAATGCCAACAAGTATCATCAAGAATCATACAACAAAGTAATCCACTCAGTCAACCACAATCAATATATAAATAATGCGACACATGAATGGTAACATAAATTATAAAAACTGACGATGATGAATGAGACTCGACTATGCATATGCATGTGGTACCAAATCCGGAGTAAAACTCCTCCTTGTCATTATGACAAATACACCTGTCGAGCATTATGCTGGGACTTTTTTCCACTCAGGAAGCCCGCAGGCTGTCGTCATCGAGCACGCAGCTCCCACTGATGACCTCTTGCCACTCAGGCTCATTCCGTTACCGAGCATTAAGCCCCTACTGGTAACCATGCCCGCAGGCCATCTGTTAACAGCATTCCGCCATTAACGTATTGAAATGTTATGCTGTGCAAATATATGACTCTATTACACAACAACAACATCATCAACAATATAACACGATCATACACTCACGTTACATCGTTTATATTCTATCCAAAAGGATACATCACCAATTAATAACATAGTTATCAATTACATCACACCATAATTACCACACAGGCATTAATAAGCACACAGCACACATTCACCGTCAAAACATACTAGCCACATCGGCATAAATGATCGCATAATTGCATCACCTCAAATTAATATTGGCCATTGGCCCACAACTCCATCAATACATCATCAACAAGTTGTAATAACAACAATTCAACAATGATAATACATCATTCTCATAACAACAATTACTTGCCATAAGGCCACACATCACGTTAATAACAAACAACCAAACATTGTCACATATTAAGAATGAACATTCATTAATACATAACACATATGAACATGATCTCAGGTTATCGACAACTAATCACATACCTCGTACCAATACGATAACATTCACACAACACATCATCATGATTTATCATGCACTAGTTCACAAAACCATTTATGAAAATCAACCAACCACTACTACATCCTACATCATTAACAATTACAACCAAGCACTATGATTATTTACCAATCATATCGCGCATATAAACAATTATGTGTTTTCATCAACAACATCTCATAACCAATTAATAACAAGCTAACCAAGCCTATACTATCATATAGAACATCCAACTAGCTTCCTAACACTTCGAACGGCGTACGAAATGGAGCTACGGATCAAAAGTTACAAGGTTTCAAAGTTTGGATAATTGAACACACTACACAACTCATCACTTGATCTTAATAAAAATAATGGGATACTACATACTATGAATCATTTAATTAGATAATAATATAGTTCACTGCGTTAGCTTTCCAACGCTTCGAACGTCGACAAAATCGGAGTTACGGTTCAAGAGTTACGAAGTTTCAAAGTTTTGGAAAAATAAAATATGCTGTTGGCCGCTCAGCGGGTCGCTTAGGCCGCTCAGCGGAAATTCCAGAAACGGACCAACGAAAACTCCGCTCAGCGAACCTGAGGCCGCTTAGCGGACCTGAGAAAAACCAGAAAAATCCCAGCACGAACAGAACTGTCTCAAGCCCCTTATACCCACCAAAACCACTCCAAAACATCATCATAACACCAATACAACACATACATACCATATAAACAACATAACATCCAAATTTCATGGTTGATTCATTAATATTTATCAAAACCTAACTTTTTCTCCAACTTCAATCAAGCCATAGAAATGGAAAACAAACATGATCAATCATCCTAACACAACAAGGATATGATTCTATACAAAATACCAACCATGACATGTTTGAATCTTGCTATATCATGAAAACCTCACAACTTCTTACAAAACAAGAAAAATGGAAAATATGGGAAGGATGAAGAAGATGAACAAGAACAAAAACAAGAACAAGACTATAAGAATCATACATCCAAGATAAATTAGATTCACCCCCTTACCTTTGTTTGATTCTTCATCTTCTCCAAAATCCCCTTCTTCACTTTCTCTCCATCTTTGCTCTTCTTCTTTCTCTCTTCCCTTTCTTTCTCTTCTTTTTCTTTCCACCCTTTTTGCTTTCTCACAAATATCTCTTTCTTATAAAGAAAATATCTACCCCGCGGAAATGACCAAAATGCCCCTACGCTCAAATATCGTTCAAACTCCCCCAAAACGCGGAATATTACCTTAATAATATTTCTAGTACCAAAAATATGAAAACCTTCAATTAAATATTAGTCCGCCATCCCGAACTAATACCGACTGAAACGACTCCAGAAACGGTAAAATTCCAATACACGTCACAAACGTCCAAATTAAGCATATACATATTTTCCTGGGCGTTACACCTTACGGTGTGACGAATGCTCCAGCTTTTTTCATGGATTATATGAATCGAATTTTTCAGCCTTATTTGGACCAATTTGTGGTAGTCTTTATTGATGACATTCTTATTTATTCTCGTACTCCACAAGAGCACGGAAAACATCTAAGGATTGTTCTGTCGGTATTGCGAGAGAAACAATTGTTTGCTAACTTGAGCAAGTGTGAGTTTTGGATGACGGAGGTAAAATTTCTTGGTCACGTCATATCTCAAGGAGGTGTGGCAGTGGATCCATCGAAAGTTGAGGCTGTAATTAATTGGGAGAGACCGAAGAATGCCTCAGAAGTTCGAAGTTTCTTGGGATTAGCCGGTTACTACAGAAGATTTATTAAAGGGTTTTCTCAATTGGCTCTACCGATGACTAGACTTACCCGAAAAGAGTGTCTTTATGATTGGGATTCGGGGTGTGAACAAAGTTTCACGAGCTTGAAGGAAAGATTAACGATTGCTCCTGTTTTAATCATTCCTGATCAAAATAAGTCCTATGAGGTATTTTGCGATGCTTCAAAGAAAGGATTAGGAGGTGTATTGATGCAGGATGGTCAGGTGGTAGCATACGCATCTCGACAGTTGAAAGTTCACGAAGAGAATTATCCAACTCATGATTTAGAATTGGTTGCGGTTGTATTTACCCTGAAGGTGTGGCGTCATTACTTGTATGGAGTTCATTTTGAAATGCTCAGTGACCACAAGAGTTTAAAGTACCTGTTCGATCAGAAGGAGTTGAACATACGTAAGAGGCGGTGGATGGAATACTTGAAGGATTATGATTTTGACTTAAAGTATCATCCAGGAAAAGCAAATAAAGTGGCGGATGCATTGAGTCGGAAGGTGTTAAAGAGGGTCAAATTGATGATGTTAGAATATGCATTATTGGAAAGATTTCGAGATTTTAATCTTCAATATGATTGGACCAAAAATGGAGTGATGATGGGGAACTTGAATGTTAATTCCATTTTGAGAAATGAAATCCAACAAGCACAAGTGTCAGATGCTAAGTTACAAGAGGTGTTGGTTCAACCAGAGTTTACACGAGCTATGGATGGAATGGTTATGTTTAATCAGAGGATTTGTGTTCCGGACGATGCGTCATTGAAAAGAAGGATTTTGGATGAGGCTCATAAAGGTGCTTTCACTATACATCCTGGTTCTTCAAAAATGTATCAAGATTTGAAAAGAGATTATTGGTGGTCCGGAATAAAAAGAGATATCGCGGTGTACGTATCAGAGTGTGCGGTGTGCAAACAGGTAAAGATTGAACATCAAAGACCAGGTGGGTTGTTACAACCATTAGAGATTCCAGTAAAGAAGTGGGATGGTATTTCAATGGATTTTGCGGTTGATTTACCCCGTACTCAAGGTGGATATGATTCTATTTGGGTGATTGTAGATCGGTTGACGAAATCTGCACATTTCTTAGCCGTGAAGACTACTTACAAGGCAAGTCATCTTGCATGGTTATTTATTGCAGAAATTGTGAAGCTGCATGGTGTACCCTCTAGTATTGTGTAGGATAGAGATCCAAAGTTCACTTCAAGGTTTTGGAGAGCTTTTCAACAAGCTATGGGATCTAGATTATGTTTGAGCACGTCGAATCACCCTCAAACGGACGATCAAACAGAGCGAACGATACAAACCTTGGAGGATATGTTAAGGGCTTGTGTGCTTGAAAGTAAAGGAAAATGGAAAGATCTTTTAACATTGATTGAATTTGCGTATAATAATAGTTATCAAGCGAGTATCGGTATGGCACCTTATGAAGCATTGTACGGGAGGAAATGTAGGACACCGCTGTGTTGGACGGAAGTTGGTGATGATAGAACTTTGGGACCATAAATTATTCAAGAGACCACAAACAAGATTAGAATGATTCGTGATAAGGTTAAATAAGCACAGGATTGTCAGAGGAGTTATGCGGATAACCGTAGGAGGCCTTTGGAGTTTGTGGAAGGTGACCATGTATTCTTAAAGGTTACTCCGAGATTAAGGTTGAAAGGACCATTTAAGTCGCGTAAGTTAAGTCCGAGATATGTGGGACCGTATGAGATTTTAGAGAGGATTGGTGAAGTGGCGTACCGTTTAACCTTACCACCTTCTCTATCAGAAATGCATGATGTTTTTCACGTGTCTCAACTTCGGAAGTTTATTCCCGATCCTCTTCAGCCAGTGTTACCAGATGCGATTGAGATAGAATCAGATTTGACCTTATAACCTTTACCTAGCCGCATTGTGGGGAAAGAGATTAAGGTGTTGAGAAACAAGGAAATTCCTCTTGTTAAGGTTCAGTGGGATGTAACGCATCCGGGTGATGCTACGTGGGAGCTTGAATCGGAAATGCGGGATGCTTACCCTCACCTTTTCAGGTAAATCTTAAATTCGAGGACGAATTTCTATTTAAGGGGGGAGGATGTAATACCCCGTATTTAATAAAATGCTCTAATGTTATTAGCTGACACTGTGGTTTTATTAATTGGTGCATTAGAGATACTTTTGGACACTTAAGTTATAAGTGCTAACTTAAAGTTATGTTACTTATATCCTTTTCCTTTCTCTTTCTATCTCATTTGCAAACAAACACAAAGTTCTAGAGAGAAGAAGTAGAGAGAAGGGAGAGCAAGAGGAAAAGAGGGAAAAGCTCGAATCTTCGCCTTTTCTCCGTTAAATTGACTCATCTTCATCATCTACAAATCATAATCAAGGTGGGTTCTAGTTAGAAACTTATAGATAATGTTTATGGATGAGAAATTATAGTTTTGGATGTTGGGGTTTTGTAGAAATTCTAGGTTTTGATCCAAATCATGAATTTTCAAGGATAATTGTTGTTAAACCATGAGGATACTATGTATATGTTGTTTCCTTATGCTATTATGGCTTGGAACAGGTCGGGTAGTTTGGTGATGAGTTGTTTTTAGAAAATGCAAGAAAAATAAAGTTTTTGGGGTTTTGACGCAGAGTAGGTCGACCTACTAAGAGGTTGCATCGACCTATGCAGCCTAAAAGGGCAAAAATGTGAGTTTTTACAGCATGCGTCGACCTATAGGGTTGGCGTGCACATACCCGAGGGTGACAGGAATTCAATGCGTCGACCTACAAGTTTAAAATTTTGGCAGATTTTGTAACGACCATAACTTTTGAACCGTAACTCCGTTTTGGTCGTCGTTCGAAGCGGTATGAAGCTAGAAACATGTACTTTCTAGTAGTGTAGGTTTGGGGAACAAAAGAATAAATTATTTAATCGGGAATCGGGGAAATTGTTTGATTTTTGGATTGTTTTACCGTTCGGAAACATGTGAACGATATACTTTTTGGTATTATGAGTGATTGCCATATATTTATGATAATTGCCGTTGTTTACATGACAATGATGATATTTGTTGGTTGCCTTCGGTGTAATACCTAGTATATATGGAATTTGTTTGGTTGAGTCCTATTGTAGATGGATTGGTATACCTTTGTTGTATATATGTATATATCAAAGAGGTTTGAATAATTACATGGGTTAAAATGAATAAAAGAAAAGTGAGGAAAACTAGGATTTGTTAGGTATATATAGCTTAACAAAAAGTATTATTGATTGCTCTTCACCTTCAGTGGTACGTCGGTGCATCTCTTAATACCTTCAGTGAAACGTTGGTATATTTTATCGTCAGTGGTACGACGATATATCTCTTTTCTACCTTCAGTGGAACGGTGGTAGCTCACCTTCAGTGGAACGTTGGTGTATATTGTTATATCTTCATCGTCAGTGGTACGTCGATGCATTTCTATTCATACCTTCAGTGGAACGTTGGTATATTTTATCGTCAGTGGTACGATGATATATCTCTTTTCTACCTCCAGCGGAACGTTGGTAGCTCACCTTCAGTGGAACGTTGGTGTATATTGTTATATCTTCATCGTCAGTGGTACGTCGATGCATTTCTATTCATACATTCAGTGGAACGTTCGTATATTTTATCGTCAATGGTACGATGATATATCTCTTTTCTGCCTCCAGCGGAACGTTGGTGTATATTGTTATATCTTCATCGTCAGTGGTACGTCGATGTATTTCTATTAGTACCTTCAGTGGAACGTTGGTATATTTTATCGTCAATGGTACAACGGTATATCTCTTTTTTCCTCTAGTGGAATGTTGGTAGCTCACCTTCAGTAGAACGATGGTGTGTTTTCTGTTAATGAAAGATTGGTATTCTGATTCTCCAGTGAAAGGTGACATATTTTCTCATCCCCAGTGAAAGAGGATGCATATTTTCTCATCCCCAGTGAAAGGTGGTGCTTTAATCTCCCTGGTGCGAAATATTTTCCCCAGCGAAGTTTCTTTTCCCAACAAAATCTCGTCTCTCCAACGAAGTCTTGTTTTCCTAGTGGAGTTCTTCCCGCGAGACATTTATTTCCCCCAGTGGATTTCCTTTTTTTCCCCAGTGGTGTCTTATTTCATCATCATATGCATTCAATGCATCTTAGGTTCAAAAATTGTGTGTTTTATATATTTAGGTCTCTTCAATCTCGTCAAAACGAAGATTTACAATCATCGTATCTCCGGATCGAAGAAACTTAAATAGGGGCATCTGTCATACCCCAAATTTTGACCCTAAGATCATACATCAATTGCATTTTAATCACTAATTAAGAGCACCATTATGAGGATATATCTTTAATACTGTGATCATCTCTGAGGGGAACCATCAGGCATTTTCAGCTTTTTATTTGTTTTATATTAACCAAAATCCAAAAATATGTATTTTGTCTCTTTTGTTTATATTTTACAGGTAAAAGATCGGGCAAAAATCAAAACAGTGCAAGAAAACAATTTTTGAAAATTTGAAGGTGGAAATCGATTTACCCATATGGGAAATCGATTTCCTGGGGAGAAATTCAAAAAAAAATAATAAAGAGGGAAACATGACATCATTTTGGCACCTATTTTCTTTGTTCAATTTTTGTCATTTTACCAATTTTCCACCTCACCAAAATTAGCATCAATATGCATTTGATCCAATAGTTGTCATTGATTTTTTGGGTATGGCTAATACCAAACGAGCTTACTTGGTCTGTAGGTTTTCATTTACAAGAATAAGCTTTTAATCACCTTAGTTTGTAGTAGGAAATTTGAAAACTACTCTTATTCAAAGGTGGCCAGAAAAATTCTTATTGATCAAATCAAATCCAATTAGCTTGATGGTAAAGTTGTCGATGCGATCTTTAATGGATATCCAAGAAGTAAGAAGGGCTATAGTTGTTGGGAGTGGAACATGGAGGATTGAATTTTCATTAATAAAAAATATATTACTTTCAATAAGTTATGTCACAGGAAGAAAATTGAAGACCCAAGGATGAAGCTTTTAGAAACTATGGCGAAAAAGACTCAGTTTGAGGTGTAGGTTCCTACTAAGGACACTAGTAGTAATGAGGGAAAAATCACATAGGCATCTAATTATCATTTGACTCATGATAAGGTAAGTAGTAATATTATAACATATCAAAAGAACGACTATGCTGACATTGGGTTTTATAATTTGAGTGTGGTGGAGGGTAGCTTAATTCAGAAACATAGACCTACTGGGAGGCATTCAAAAGCAAGGAGAGATAAATATGATTTCACAACAGGGTTGTGGGATTTTTAAATTACCTAAGAAGAAAAAGGTGATTGGAAGAAAGTGGATGCAAGTGGAAAGATCAAGGTTTAAGTGTGGCTTGAACTTGATCAAGGTTGTTCAGTAGTGATTCAATATGGTAGAGAGAAACAAAGTGGTTTTTGGATAAATTGCTTCACCATGCTTTCAAATCAATATGGAGACTTTTGAAGCATCCCTTAAAATCTTTAAGTGATAAAGAGAAGTAAAACATGTTCCAAGTTTTCCAAAAATCAGTAAGCCAAAAAGAAGTAAGAATGTTAACAGAAGATGTCGGAGCCGTGAAGAAGGTACGGTAGGCGATATGTCCGATCTAAGTGTTTTGCAAGTATCAAGTTTGGTTAGTATGGTTCGTGCATCTATTCATTAATAATAAAATATTTAATATTAATTTAGATATACTCTAAGATACAAAGAGATACTCTAAATTATTATAAAAGATATTATAGGATATTTAAAATTTTGTAAGATAGTTATAATATTTTAAATTAATATAAAAAATACTATAAGCTATTTATAATATTTGTATTCTAACTTTAAATAGGTTGTGTTTTGGACAATTAATGATTTGTTGGGTTTCAGAAGTTATAAATATGTGTCTCTATCATTCTTGTCTTAACAACCTTTAGTACTTTAGACCTGAAGACATAGAAAAGAGTTAGGAATCACCGATATACTTAGAGAGACAAGAGTTTGAATTCCTTGAAGTTCTTGGAATTTGGGAAACCTTCCGAGGTATCTAAGAGAATTGTGAAACACTTCTAAACTCATTGTACTTGTGTGATTCATATATTGAGAGTTGAAGGGAATTAGGTAGAAATAAGATTTTTTTTTGTCACAACTCAAAAGACTTTTTTTCTTTTAACTCATTTGTAATCTCTTGTAACAACATTTGGATGTATAGTAAATTAGAGAGCCAAGCTATCCCCTAGAGTACACTGCTTGATCCAACTAGCTAAACACGTCAGTGTTATTATCTTTTATCTTCTACTGACTTTTCCTGGTTTTGCTTCACTTTAGGAAGGTTATTATGTTGCTTTAGGCCATTTATTTTGGTTTTCATTGTTATTTGTCTCCACACATCAATTTTTTTGGTGTTTTTGAACTCAGATTAATTCTTAATTGCTCCGAGTTATTCTACTAGTTTTTCACAATATTGACATTAGTTGAAATATTTATAATTATTTATAATACATTACATAAACCCCTATTTCAAAATGATTATTCTCTATTAAATTTATTTTTCCGTGAGCTTCATACACTAATATTAACTCATAATTATAATGTTAGATATCACAAATACAAAAAAAAAAAGGGTCAGGATCCTCTCCATTTTTCTCTTTCTCCATTTTCTCCATTATTATAGATTTGTGTGTAAATAATACATATTTCTATGACATGTAATATTTATTACATATTTATTTAACTTTATATACATAAAACTATATTAATGCATCCTTCCATTTCTTTTGGGAAATGGAGAGGATACCTACCCAAAAGAAAACCATTCCAACACTCGCACAACACGCAAGTTATTATCGAGTATTCATTATATTATAGGTTACTTTTTTGATAACAGGAATGAACGTCATTTCTTTAGATTTTGTTGAGCTTTTCTTGCATTGCACTATTTCCCCTTTAACATAATTTTATTCTGTTGAATTCTTTTGATAAATTTTTCAACGAGTCGATTGTTATTGTTTCCATCTCTATTATTTGGGGTTTTTTGTCTACTCTCTCAAGTTTGTTATCCTATGATTTTAATTTAATAACATCAATTAGGGTATGTTTAAATAGTGAACTCAGAATGTCAAACTAGTTGAGATGTCAAGATAGACATACCTATACCAAAAGGTACTTTTTACCAATGTAAAAAATATATATTTAAAAAAAAGTATCTTTTAAATTAAAAAAATATTTTGAATTTCTTCTCAATTATGCTAACATATCTTTAAAAATATATACTGACATATAATTTAATTAAAATATATTAAATAAAAAATCTTTTGAGTTGCTTCTAAATTACGCAAACATATCCTGTAAAAAAGTATATTTTGAGTTGCTTAACAATTACGCTAGAATTTTTATTTTTAAGAATTAAATTAATAAATATTAAAATTATCTTATAAGTTCAATGAATATAGTCCTTTTCTCTCTATAAAAAGTGTAAATAAAGTTGACTGAGTTTTCTTAGATCTGAAAAACGAAGACGATTACAATGGAAGATAAAACTCTGAAGCATTTAGAGATGGAAAATAATTTAGTTGTGGGAGTTAAGAAGGTTAGTATTAACATACCTAATGATCTTTCTTTCTCCATACTTTCAAAATTATCTGTAAAAACTTTGAAGCGTTTTGAATGTGTATGTAAATCATGGACCCTCTTATTTCAAATCTCTTATTTCATGAGCTTGTTCTGCAAAAACCTCTATAATCATTCTTATTATGATTATACATCTCTTCTACTACACCTATATCATAAAACAACTTCGAGTGATGTGTTGTATTCTCTATCTGATGAGCGATTTGAGAATAAGATTAAATTAGATTGGCCAAATCCATTTCAAAGGGATGACCTTGAATTTGATATTTTGGGATCTCATAGCATTAATGGGATTCTTTGTCTAATCAGTTACTCCCAGATAGATACAAGACTTGTATTATGGAACCCAGCTACAGAGGAATTCAAGGTTGTTCCTACTAGCTTTCGTGAGTCTGTGCCGTATATGGATATTGAAATTACTCGATATGGTTTTGGTTATGATTCTGATAGAGACGACTACAAGGTGATTCGACAAATAATGTATAATCCAAATAGCGATAGTGAAAGTGACATTGATGATTTGTCACTTGAAGATATATACTACCAACTCTTTTGGGAGATATATAGTCTACAAAGTAACACTTGGAAGAAACTTGACTCTAATATCCCTCATAATTACATAGATCAAGTACTGTGTCTTAGTGGAATGTGTCACTGGTGGGGCGAAGAAGGCTATGATAATGAAAATTATGATGAAGCATACCTACTATCCTTTGACCTAAGTAAGGAGGAATTCCTTATAACACCCATACCAGAGGATAATTTTTTTAGATCTAGACATCATTGGGAAGACTTAGTAGTATTAAATGGTTGCATTGCTTTAATCTCGAATCACAATAAAAACTACCCAAGTGATGATATTTTTCACATATCAATTTTGGGTGAAGTTGGTGTGAAAGAGTCATGGATTAAATTCTGTACTATTTGGCCTTTTCCTTTCATTGAGCATCCTATTGGAGTTGGAAAGAATGGGTATATGTTCTTGAGAGAGCATAGTGGAAAATTAGTTTGTTTTAATATAAACACTCAGATGGTTGAGGAGCTCGGTTTTGTAGGACATGGATTTCAAGGTAGGACAATAATTTATGAAAGAAGTATTGTTCCAATTGGAGGTATGAATATATAAAAAATCGTGTATACACCCATGTTTTATGGTTGTAATTTGTAAGAATTTATATCACACATAATGTAGTCTTGTAACACTTTATTATTATTATTATTATTATTATTATTATTATTATTATTATTATTATTATAAGTATTATTATTATTATTTATAGTTTATATTATTATTATTATTATTATTATTATTATTATAAATATCATTTATAAGAGAATTCAAGAAACCCTTTGATCTTATGAATATTTTTTCTACATATTTATTTTAGTGGTTTACTCTTTTTTCTATTTGCACAATAACTTTTATATTTAAGTTGATATAAAAACAAATCACACTAAATCTTTGTTTGTTGTCAAGTTTTATCTTTTATATAAAATGGAATACAATGACTGTTGTAATATTATTTCAATTTTGTGATGCTTTAGAAATCGCTTGGTATGAGGAAATTTTTTCGTAAGACATGAATATTTTGAATTTCAACTTTCCTCCTCATATGTTAAACATTGTGCCTTATTAGTATGTTCTATTGAGCTTAAAATTAATGCATAGTATTTTATGTAAACAAAAATTTGTAAGTGGCGAGTGAATATTATTAATCCATAAAGATTGTAATTACTAATTCTATTATAGTGGTTATTAGGTTGGGAAAGTCATAATTGTGAAATGGGGTTGCGCATAGCGCGATTGAGTTGATTGTGTAATGATTATAAAACTAACTATACTAAACTAAGAATCGAAATACTCAATGAGAGAAACAACTAAGTCCCGCCTATGAATCTTTTGTATCTTTCCTATGCTTAATCCTTTCTTGAACTTGGATTGATTCCTTTTCATTCATGGATCTCTTATAAAATAGTTACGAAAGTTTTCATCACCGTGTTACCATCTTTGTTATATCCATTACCCAAATGTTCCTGATGAACTCGAAAGAAACTTTCTCGTACATAAAATATCTAATGTCACGACTGAATATATTATATCTGTAGCAATCATAAAAAACCACCATAATCTTATTTGGTTTTGATATGCAAATATAAGTTTCTTCTCATTTCATTCTAGATCTATTATACTTATTTCATAGACAAAATATAAGAATTAATCACAAAAAATTGAATAATTAAGAAGAGGTTCATTTACATATAAAAAATGGAGCGAATCACATGGTCCACATTGTTGGGGAAAATTTATCTAAAGGGAAACTAATTGAGGGGAACTAGACATTCATCCTTAGAGGATTCATGGATTTTACTATAAAAAGTGAAAGATGTGGATCAATGTGCTTACCGGTACAACTATTTGCAACAATTAGATATTCACAATGGATTTGATGTTGGCAACACTATATGTCAAGATAAATTATGTAAAGTATCCATATGTGAGATAAATATATCAAGCCAAACTCAATAAAGATAATACCTAATGTCAAGTGGTGTTCAATGGAGTCCTTGATGATCTCTGCGTAAATCTATGTGCGTCCAGGTATAAAGTTGATAATCCCACATAAGATCCATTTTAACTTTTGATGACGACAACTATGATTGAAGTTGATGGAAATAGCTTTCAACTCTATGATGATGGTGACCTAACTAGAGAAACATCTCATGTATCATCAACAAAAAAGGACTCGATATTAAAGTGCTTATATGATTGACGTAAATGGAAAAAGTCTTGGAAGCGTCAGAGTAATGAAAGAGAGGAAGTGTTAAAGCTCACCAGGACGTGTCTGTCTAAGTGACCAGAGTTTTGTAAAAGTAAGGAAGTAACTTCTAAGTACTAAGGCAAATCCTAATTAAGTCGCGTAAGTTAAGTCCGAGATATGTGGGACTGTATGAGGTTTTAGAGAGGATTGGTGAAGTGGCGTTGTCGCACGCTCGCGAAAAATGAACAGAGTCGCCACTAATATATTTATCCCATAAGGGAAAGGAATACCAGGAAACCTAACAAAGGATAAGAACAGGGACTTGCGATCAGAGAATCTAGGTACGGGAGTCGGTTACGCGAGGGGAAGGTGCTAGCACCCCTCACGCCCATCGTACTCGATGGTATCCACCTATGTTTGTTTCTATTTAAAGGGTGTGTACTATGTCTATGTCTCTATGCGAATGAATGCAAAATGTAGGGAAAATAAAGAGTTGTACTCACACGGGCCCTACCCCGCTGCCTACGTATCCTTTTCAGGAATCAGAGAAACCGTAGCTCGGCTAAAGATTTTCTGTTTGTTTTTGTGTTTTTTAGTTGGGCGGAGTTAACGCTCGCGCTCTTGCATAAGGGGACAGCCTAGGATGCAATGGGGCGGAGATAACGGTGCCCTTAGGTGCCAAAGAGGCAAAAGGAAAAGAAATGATTGGTTTGTGTCTTTTAGGGTAGATGAGTGATGAACAGTTCCCAATACCGGGCCACTCACCACTTTCTCTACTTTGTTTTAATCTGAGCCTTTATTAGGTGTTTTAAGCGTTTTTGTTTGTGTATTTTTTAAGGGGAATTTGTTTGCGAGTCGAATCACATAAAAATGTATAATGATCGAGAAGCAGATTAGGGAATGAATCCCACTCACTTCCATCCCATTATGTAATGTTTGAGAAACAGATTAGAGAATGAATCTCACTCGTTTCTCTCCTATTAATTAATGTTTGAGAAACAGATTAGGGAATGAATCCCACTCGTTTCTCTCCCATTAAGTAGCGACCGAGAAACAGATTAGGGAATGAATCCCACTCGTTTCTATGCCACTAAGCGATTGAGAAATAGATTAGGGAATGAATCCCACTCATTTCTCTATCGCTTTCTTATTGTGATTCGCATCTTCCTTTTATTAATGTTTTAAAGAGTTGAAAAAGAAAAAGAATGCAATAGGGAACTAGATCTAACATTCTAATCTATGTTATTCTAATCTACAAATGGCCCTAAGGTCGAGGATAACTATCCTATCTCAATTCCTCTTAACAAAGAAGGAAGAGTCTAAGGGAACATGGCAAGCAATAGTAAGGAGTAAGCAACATCAAAGCAAGAAATGAGAGGCTAAGCATGTAAAAAAGAGAGAGCAGCCCCCAAGTCAGTAGCAAAACAAGGGATTGAGTGTCCCAAATCAAATATAAAAGCATCACGGTATCATACAAAAATATCCACAAGAAGTTACCAAAGTATCGCATGCGTCGTTACTTACCAATTAGCGGACAAACATCAACTAATCAAAGCAAAAGCAAGTGAACACATGGTCTAAGCTTGAAGTCAGTAGGAAACTCATTCATTTAGTTCCAATATCCTATGTTAATCTATATTAGTCAATTAGCATGAAGCAATACAAAACTCTACCCAAAACTAGACAACACTAGGTTAATACTAGCTAAACGGTTTCGAATTGTGAATGAAGTTAGAAACATGCAATCAAAAGGTACAAGTCAGTAGCAAATAGCCTTTACTAGATGCCTAAACAATCACAAAATCATGCCAAGGGGTTTCACACAAAATTACGGGTCATTTGTACAAGTTACGGTGCAATCGTCGACCAAAAACAAGTTATTTACATGTGAGAAAGAAAAATCGAGTAAAATGGGAAAACATGATTTAAAATTTTCAATTCCAGGTCTTAAGACCTCTAAACATCACTAGTTATATGTACAAAAAGAAACCAAGGCTATTGCATAAATGCAAATCGAATTATAGATCAAATTCACATGGTTAACCACTTAGAAGAACACATCAATCGGGTAAAAGAAACCTAATGAAAATCTAATCAAGACATGGAATTGCACTTTTATTTTTTATACACATGAAGATATAGGAGCCTACTGATATCACACAAAAAACGGGAATTCAATTCTACTTCTAAGGCACTCAATCATATTAGTTTGTAAAACCTAGTAAAACATGCGAAAACATGAACATATCTAAGAAAAAGATTTTATTAAAAATGGTAAAACAATTCTAAAGTCCTAAAGAAAATATCACAATTATTTACACACATTAAGGGATCTAAAACACATTTTTATTTATTTTTTATTGTGTGGAAAAAAGATTTAGTGAACAAAATTTATGAGGAAATACAATTTCTAACATTTGCAAAAATCTGCCTAAGTCTGGGGTGTATTAGCAATTTTAAAAGAACTGGATTCATGCATAGCATTCATTGGGCTCAAAACAGGGGTGTGGAAATGAAGGCGCCTTAAGGCCCAGGTTCACGAACGTGTGGTGTATTAGAAATTGTAAGGTGCGATTAAGAAAAGTGGCAAGGCCCAGTTCAGTTCACGGCCCACCTACACCACCACTCCCTTTTATTTTATTTTCCATTTTTTATACTCAGCATGTGTAATATAACGTGACATAGAAATGCCCTAAAACAACTATCAATAGGTCACATTTTCTTTTAATGAGAATAAGACAAAAAACAGTGTGGACCAATCAGATTAAGGCACCTCACGTAGCAACCATGTTAGTAATGCAAAATATATCAAAATAATTGGGAGTGAGAGCCAATAGGCTCGTGACACGCAAGCATGTTGGTAAAAACTGCTTGAAAGACCCAGACGCCGGAGCACCGCTCCGGTCGTCTTCCCCGATGATCCTAGCGGCGGCGATGAGTGGTTGTTTGCAGAAATTAACGAGATCACCACCATTTCATTCGGAATCGAGCGCCGAACACAGATCTACCCTTAGATTTCATTAATTCTTATTCTATCAACCTAACAGAGCCAAATCTCATGAACCCTAGCTTCAAGAAAACTCCATGAAAACGCAAGCATCACACAGTACTAATCATTATGCTATTCACGCAACCTACGTACTCAAGAAACTATTAATCCATGTAAGATACAACGTTCAGAGATTCACAAGCAAATGCATCCAGCAAGCACTATACGGACCTAACATGGAAGCTAAGAGTTTAGAGGGATTCGGGAGCCACACCTGATCGAATTTAACGTCTCCAGAAAGCTCTCCTATGCTTTGTTGTTCTTGATATGAATAGTGATGATTCCGGTGGATGTGAATCGCTTCGTTTCGCTCTCTTTGATGGTGGTTGATGGTGATTGTTGAGAGTTTGTTTGATAGCGGTGGTGGCTGAGTGCTACTGATGATGATGGAAGGATGATGACGGTGATTGATGGAGGAGATTCAATGGTGGTGGCTTGAAGGCGAAGGTGGAAGAGTCGCGGGTGGTGTGTGGCGGTGGTGTTGGACGAAGTTTGTTACAAAATGTAACAAACTTTTGAAGGTGATTGATAGAGAGAGAGAGTGAACCGAGAGAGAAAGAAGAGTGAGGAGAGATTTTGAGAAGAGTGAATGTGGAAAAATGAGAGAGAGAGCTGAATGAGAGGGGTTTTTGGTGCTTATATAGGAAGAGTTGCATGGTAAGTTATGGTGAGGTGTATTGCATGGGATGGTGCCTCTCAACCCTTAGTGAGCAAGTTTACCCCTTCATGGCAAATTCTCACGTGCCCCATATTCTCTAACCTTTATGCATGGGCTTTTGTAGTAACATGCTGATGGATTTTTGCACCGATGCTGCAGCAAACATTGTTCAGCATGCTCACTTTACCTGCTAATATCTCGGGCCATGGTTCACTACTTGATTCCCTGTTGGGCTCAATACAAAGGGCGCATGGAGTAGATGAAGTTTGCTGTTGGAAACTCCTTAAGATAAGCCTTGTATGTCGTTCAAAATTGTGCTTGAATATGGTGATGCACAACTGCAAGGTGGATGCGCGCGCGACCCAGATTTAACTTCGTGACTATGGCACGGGTCTTTGTAAAACGTATCTTTGCAAGGGCACCACTTTAAGACTTCCTATCTTCCAATCCACACATCCAAAATGGGTGATCTTTGGCTCAATGTGAAGAGGGAATAGAGGAGAGAGGTTTGATATTAAGCTTGAGTTATTTGGATACATGTGCTTCCCTTAAGTGAGATTTGAATTCAGTCTGCCACCTGTTTGACAAAATTCCTTGCGCATGCCCTAGATTCTCGCCCATGTTTTGGCAAAATATAACTTGGTGAGGTCACGAATTTAAGGTTCTCTATCTTGATCAATACTTGTCCAAATGATCCAATTATTGTCTCATTGGATAGATGGAATGGAGGAGAAGAGATGCACACGAATTTTGTATTTTATGGACCTTTATATTGCTCTATAAATGGCTTTCAATATGGCACACCAAGTGCTCGAGCAAATGCTTACGCGTGCCCAGCAAATATGCCCAGCCACATGACCTGAATAATGAAATCTTCCATCTTTGAATTTCCATAACTCTCAAACCATGATTCAAATGAAAATTTTCCCAACTTCAAATTTGTAAAGGGCCATGAGATGAACAGAGTTGATGTTGACCTTGTCTTGAAATGGAGACTTTTGCCACGTATAAATTGATCCTGAAGTCAGCCTCACAACCATTTTTCAAACCTCCAAAATTTCCCTAAGTATAGAACTTTCCATTTATGGAAGTTTCATAAATTAACTACTTTCCACTTTTAGCAACTTTTGATAAAACCTTGATTTTTATTTATTTCTTTGATTTTCTTTGACCGATTTTCCACCAAAGTCCACGTTTGACAGTTGACTTTGACTTTGACCCGAAAGTCAACTTTTTCTGATTTTCTCTGATTATTGATGAAATTCTCGATTAAATCTCCTCCGATCAAATCCAGTCAAGCAAACACATCCACATAGTCAGTATGAGCATTTTCATTCATGGAATCCATTCCTGATTGAATGTTGACCAGAAAGTCAACTGGTTGATTTTGGTCAAAGAAACCCTGATTATGATGATTTGGGCCATCAAATGTCTCTTGAATTTGTACCTCCTCACTAATGCCATGAACTGTGTGAAAACCCTGATTTCATAGGATCTTGGGCAAGATGGTGACACCCCATATTAGGCTTCAAATCTCTTCTTCTGATCAAGGACCAATGATATGGGTGCATGCAATGGTATGACCTAAATGGATGTATGTTCATGAGCGGCAAGCCATATAAATAAGGGTAGGACAAATTTGGGGTATGACAGGCGTACCGTTTATCCTTACTGTCATACCCCAATTTTTGACCCTAAGATCCTATATCATTCATATCCCAATCATTAATCAAGAGCTTCACTTGGAAGTTTTGTTTGTGGTGTTGCACTCACCTCATCAATAAGAGGGACCATCAAGCACCAATGATTGTTTATCTTGTATGCATATTATACTAACCCAAATACCAAAAATATTGCTTTGTTTCTTTGTAAGGTTTTGTTTTGTAGGTACTAAACCAAGACATCCATAAGCAAGGCATTTTCCACATTTTGGACTGATGAAATCGATTTCCCTACCGGGTAAATCGATTTCCCTGCAGCAATTTTCAACAAAATCACATTCTGGACAGCATGAAATCGATTTCCCTCCTGGGTAAATCGATTTCCCTAGTGTATTTTGCGCCAAATTCTCTTTTGGAACAGAGTGAAATCGATTTCACTCCTGGGCAAATCGATTTCCTTGGGGGCGAAATTCAAAAAAAGTAGAGAGGGAAGCTTGACCTCATTTTGGCACCTTTTACTTTGATCATTTTTGTTATTTTACCAATTTTCCACCTCATCAAAATTAATTCCTTTCATTGTACCATTTAAATACCATTTAAATACCATTTAAACACCAATTAAACATAAGCTAATTACCAAATGCAAAAAGACCAAATTACCACTACTCTTGCTCCAATTCTATAAATAGAGACTTCTACTCTCTCATTTCTCAAGCTTGGAGAGCCAAAAAATTGCTTGCAAATTCATTTCTCACCCTTTCCAAAACCCTCACCCAAAGTTCATTTTCCATAGAATTAGTGAGATTCACATTGAATCTTGCTAGTTTTGAACTAAGCCTCATACATTTCACTCTTTTCTTTGCTTGTTCATCTCCAATTGTGAAAGATCTACACACTTTGTGCTTGTTCTTGAAGCTACTTCAACACTTAATTCAAGAATTGGTAAATTCTTAAATTCTAAGATGTAGATCTTTGTAGCTTGTGTTCAATGCATCTTTGATGCTATATTGGTGCTATTTGATGGTGATTTGATGGAAAATTCGTGCTCCAATGGATATATGATCATAAGGTGTTTGTATGTTTGCTCAAGTTGAGTTTTATGCCTTCTAATGCTGTTTTTTTGAAAACTGCACAGAGGAAATCAATTTCCTCCCTAGGGAAATCGATTTCCACTCTGTTTCTGCGCCTGATTTGAAAACCTGCACTGAGGAAATCGATTTCCTCTCTAGGCAAATCGATTTCCCCTGGGACAGAATGTGTTTTTTGCCTTTTTTATGCTTGTTTTGGCTTCCTACTTCCTCCACTTCATTAATATCATTGGATCAAGGATGTTGATAGGTTTGAAAGAACCAAATCCATAATATTAGATGAATGATATTAATGATAGTGTGAGTTGATTATCTTTTGTGCATTTTACTCTTCTTACTCTACTTCATTAATATCATTGGATCTAGGATGTTGATAGGTTGAAACGACCAAATCCATAATATTAGATGAATGATATTAATGATAGTGTGAGTTGATTTTACTTTATGCATTTTATCTTCTTCTTCTCATTTTTTTCTTTTGATCGATGAAAGTCTTAATACTTTGAGAATTCTTATGGATTCTTGGTAAAGACTAGATCGTTACCTATTTTCTTTTCGTGCGGTATTGCTTTCGGAGAATGATCTACATATCATTTCTCTCGCATGCATTAGCACATAAAGTTTTGACCGGCCTCGTTGTAGGGTGATTTCTACATAAATCACTTGGCGATCTGCTTAACATAGCGCAATATTTCGTGTCCCGAATAAAAAAAAAGATCAAATATGGAAGAGAATTGTATGCGGTTGATTTAAGGCTTATGGAAATTTATCGTGTAGTCGCTGTGATTTTATCAAGCTTCTGATAAAGTTCCATTGAATTTAAATCCGAGAACATCCTTCACTCACCATCGATCTTCCTTACTAACTTTGATAACATACTTGACAAGTTTGAAGATGGTTATCTTTAACATCTAACAATTGACTTTAATTTCCGCAATTTATTATACCGCTCTTTATTTCTCGCTTTATCGCTTTATTTTATCATTTCATCATATTTACATTCCGCTATTTTTTTTCTTTGTCCATTTGGACGTTTATATTCCGCTATTTTCTCTTTGTCCATTTGGACATATGTTTATGTTTCCGCTATTTTCTCTTTGTCCACTTGGACCATACTTTATTTTTACGCTAAAACACTAATAAATAACGAAAATCTAAAAAACACTTAAGGCTCTCTTTTGGACTATTGGTTACTATCCCTAGCATTTTGGAGATTCGGACTTATGGACTTAGTACCTCTGGACCCATATGATATTGTTACTCTGCTGTTATTCTATCTGTCTGGCATTGGATTGTTGTCTGTTTGTATGTGCAGGTATTTCCTTGAAAGCCCTTGGTGGTTAATTCCAAGGCATCGATATAAGGATTTTACCCAAAAACAGCCGTTACTCTGCCCGATTTTCGTCAGAATTTTAATGTGCCTAATGCAAGGTGGTGCTAAGATAATAAATTCATCTGGATCCCCAAGTGATAATGTTGGTTTAGTATTGATATTCCAAAGGATGGGAAATCTACCTTGACTCATAATGTCAAGTGTTGGCTTCTTCTTCGGTTAGACCGTTCTTTCCTTAGCTTTTATTTTATGTATTAGGATAGCCTCTTCATCTCCTCCCCTTCTTTAATTTTCAAAATCTTCTCCCTTTTTCCAAAATATTCTTATGTTTGCAATCTTTTTTTTTAAAAAAACATTTTCTTTAAAAATATCTTTTGCCCTTAGTGGCTTTTTCTTCCAAAGTTTAGACACTGTTAATTGTCGGAACGAGTGGTTATATCCCACGATTTTGAAATTGATTGATATAATGAGATATTTTCCGCGTGAGGGAGCTAGTGGCATACTCGTCGATTTTATCCGAGTTGGAGCCCTTCTTTCATTTGCGAAGCAAAGAACTCGTTTGTTCTCATGCTCAAGA
This sequence comes from Vicia villosa, assembly GCF_029867415.1. NCBI lineage: Eukaryota > Viridiplantae > Streptophyta > Magnoliopsida > Fabales > Fabaceae > Vicia > Vicia villosa. The sequence continues at coordinate 82,746 of NW_026706090.1, forward strand.
TCAATGGCTGAGTATTTCTCTCCGTCGACGATAAAGTGTTTATTAGTTTTTAAAAGTTTTTTCCCTTTAAGCGGAACTACATTAGCTCTGACTTCTCCATTGCACCGAGGAGGTATGTAGGTACAAGACTTAATGTCTTGCCGAGCTTATTTTAAAAATAAAAACAAACTCGTTTTTTTAGCACATACGACACAGATTTTCAAAAAGGTTCCTGTGGAGTACCACAGATATGAGGGGTGCTTGAAGCCTTCCCCTTATATAATCAACATCCGTACCTAAGATCTCTTCTTTTTGTTTTAGAAACAAACTTTGGGTTTTATTCGTTCTTTTCCCTTTTCCTTTGGAAACAATAAAGCGCGGTGGCGACTTTCACTGAAATATTGAGTCGAGTCAATCCTATGGCTTTGATCTCAGATTTTTCCCGCTACAGAAAAATGGCGACTTCACTGGGGATCCATTTTTAAGTGTGTTAAGCCTATTTTTGTTTATCTGTGTGTTTTATTTGTATATATTGTTGTGTGCTTTGTTTGTTTATTTTCTTTTTCTTTTTGGTGCTCGATGGTTCCTCTGTGATGAGATAAAGTTCTAACCCGGACTTTTGTGAGTAACTTGAGATAGGAGGTGGTAAGACCAATAGTCGCATGTCAGGAGCAATCCTTACCATGAGCGTCATATGGTGGAACCCCAATAAGTGGAGGCCTCGTGGAAGGTAGTAGAGGTTGTTACGAACCATCGTGATAACGCTATTACATTCAATAGTGAGTGTCCGTAGAAGCTGAATGGCCTAGAACCTTTTTAACCCATCTAAGATTTTTAGGATGTAGTGCAGAAACAAGATCAAGTACCAATTTGAGCTTGTTGTCACGCGATACTACGCTCAGACGAGGTCTTTTTAGGCATATTGTTGGCGCCCATGAGCAATTGTGCGTGCCGATAATATCCGATAGAAGATTGAAAACTCTGGGAACCTTTGTAGAACCCGATTGGTAGGTACAAAACTCCTTAGATCACGCCTTGTGGGATGGGTAGACCCATGGCTCCATGCTCGTGACGTCGAACCTAAGAACCTGGATTGTGTGATTTTATGTGATTTGTTGTGATCTTGTGTGCTCTTGATTGTGGTTGATGCATAAACCATGCATTCATGCATTCATAAAAATGACATTCACAAATGGTTTTCAAGGAACTTAGAGACATTTTTTGTAAACATCACAGGTACCATGGATCAAAAGAGAAGCATCAAGAAGTACACTTTCAGGAATTCAAGCGCAAAGGAATTGAAAGAGCTAGCAACTTTGGTTCCTGAATCTTGACAACTTCAAAAACCGTTATGGGAAATTGATTTCTATCTTGAAGACCAAAGTGGAAAAAGGGATTCTTGAGACTCTTGTGCAGTTTTATGACCCGGTTTATCATTGTTTCACCATTCCTGATTATCAGCTTATGCCCACTTTGGAGGAGTATTCTTATTGGATTGGTTTGCCCGTTACGAATGATATACCGTTTAGTGGTCTGGAGAAAGAGCCTCAGGTTGATGAGATAGCAGAGCTTCTTCAGTTGAAAATATCATATGTGAAAGCAAACATGACTAAAAAAGGAGGAATTTGGGGGTTGACTTCTAAGTTCTTGATTGGAAAGGCTTCTATGTTGGCTAGTAAAGGAAGTATGATTGCTTTTGAGACATTTCTGACCTTGCTCATCTATGGTTTGATACTCTTTCCCAACATTGACAACTTTGTCGATGTTAATGCTATTCGGATTTTCATGATTGGGAATCCCGTGCCTACTTTGCTTGGGGATACTTATCATTCCATTCACTATAGGACTGATAAGAATGGTGGACTTATCAACTGTTGCACTCCTTTGCTCTATAAGTGGTTTATTTCGCACTTACCTTAAGCTAAGAATTTCTTGAGCAATCCTGATGGTCTCTCATGGTCTCAGAAGATCATGCCTCTTACTAATGGGAATGTCCATTGGTACAATCCTGATGGTCTCTCATGGTCTCAGAAGATCATGCCTCTTACTAAGAATTTCTTGGATCTTTGAATCCTTTTGTATGCTTTTCCATTACTAATGAAAGAATGTTGTTATGTTTTATGGTTTTTGCTAATGTTTACAATCAATGTTTTAAATATCCTTGAAAACCAATAATAAAAATCATTTGCATTGCATTTCATGCATCATTCTGCATTTTGGTCTTGCTTCCAAGAGTATTCCCGAGGTCTTATTCAGTGTTCTTCATACAGAATTGAATCAAGCTGTCTCACCGGTATAACACTCGAGCTAATTGCAAGAAGAAGATGGAAGATCTTGAACAAGAGAATCGTGAGCTACGTGAAGAGGTTGTTACTTTGAGATCTGGTGTGGATCGTCTCACTGCTCTGGTTGAGACATTGATGGCTGCTCAGAATCAGAATCAGAATCAGATTCCTCCTCCCAATGCCCAAGCTCAGGGTCAAGCTACTGTGATTTCTGAAATTGCTGCTACAACAATTCCTGCTGTTCCTGTTGGTGCTACTCAGCAATGTATGCCTAATGGATATCCCTGGGGCATGCCTGAAGGTTATTTGTCTGTTCCTGAGATGACTCGTCCGTTGACTCCTGTTATGGTCAACACGTCTCCTATTGTTCATACTGGTCCTTTTGTCCCAGAGCCCATTTATGATGCTGCTCCAAGTGAAATTCATGACAGAATGGATGGTTTCCATGATCAGTTTGAAGAATTGCAGAAAGAAATGAAAGCCCTACGTGGGAAATAACTGTTTGGAAAGAATGTGCATGATCTTTGCCTTGTTCCCAATGTGAAAGTACCTGCTAAGTTCAAGTTGCCTGAATTTGAGAAATATAAGGGAAACTCCTGCCCTCAGGCACATCTGGTGATGTATGTAAGGAAGATGTCCACTCACACTGATGATCAACGTCTGTTTATCCATTATTTCCAAGACAGTTTGACTAGAGCTGCTTCTAAGTGGTATATGGGCCTTGATAGCACCCACATTCTCACTTTTAATGACTTGGCTGAAGCGTTTGTGAAACAATACAAGTATAATGTGGACATGGCTCCTGATCGAGATCAATTGCGAGCTATGATGCAGAAAGAGAAGGAATCCTTCAAGGAATATGCTCAGAGATGGCGTGAGGTTGCCGCCCAAGTGATTCCTCCGATGGAAGAGAAAAAGATGACTAAGATTTTCCTTAAGACTCTTGGTCCGTTTTACTATGAGAAGATGATTGCAAGTGCTCATGTAGACTTCACCGAAATGGTGGGTATGGGTGTCAGGTTGGAAGAAGCTGTGCGAGAAGGTCGTCTGGTGGTGCGAAGAAGTATGGTTCTTCATTCCAGAAGAAGAAGGAATCGGATGCAAATGCTGTTTCTCATGGGAGGAATAGTCGATTCAGAAATCAATCTCAACAAGTGGCGTCAGTAACTCCTGTTGTGAATTCAGTGCCTGTAGCTCCTGTTAATCAACAACCAGCAAGGCGGAATCCGTATCCTCGAGTTAATATTGATCCTATCCCCATGACGTACACTGAACTGTATCCTGCACTAATTCATAAGAAGTTGGTTCAACCAAGGTCACCACCTCCTGTTCTAGAGAAACTCCCTTGGTGGTACAAAGCTGATGCCACTTGTGCTTTTCATCAGAATGCTCCTGGGCATGATTTGGAAAACTGTTGGTCCCTGAAGAATGAAGTTCAGAGATTGGTCCGTTCGGGTATGCTTTCCTTCCGTGATATTGGCCAAAATGTGCAGAACAATCCATTGCCAACTCATGAAGCGTCTGCTGTGAATATGGTGTATGGGTGCCCTGGAAAGTATAAGATTTATCGTGTGGAACACATCAAAAGATCATTGGTAGAGATGCATGTCACTCTGTGTGAGTATAGTCATTATGAGCATAATCATGCTGCTTGTAGGATTTGTTCGGTCAATCCTCGAGGATGTTACGTTGTGAGAAGAGACTTACAAGAGATGATAGATCAAAGGCTCATTGAGATTTTGAGGGATAGAGATGAAGATGATGTCAATGTGATTGAACCATGCTTTGAAATCCCGGAATGTGTAGAGATTGGTTATTATGGCAAAGCTGCTGCAGAACCTCTGGTGATATGTTTGCCTGGATTTGTACCTTATAATTCTGACAAAGCTGTACCCTACAGATACAATGCCACCATGTTGGAAGCTGGAAAAGAAGTAGAGATTAAGCCTCTGTCTTCTGTTGAGAACATAGCAGATGTTAGTAGAGTGACTAGAAGCGGACGAGTTTTTACTCAACCCCAAACAGTTGTGGATGTCCAGAGGAATCCTACTCAAGTGCCAGTAAATACGAATGATGCAACCAAAGTGAATGCTGGATCATCTTCAGGAAAGGAGATGGATGAGATTTTGAAGCTTATCAAGATGAGTGATTATAAGATTGTGGATTAGTTGCATCGCACTCCATACAAGATCTCTATAATGGAGCTGCTGACGAGTTCTCCTGCTCATAGGGATTCTTTGATGAAAATACTTGATCAAGCCTTTGTGGATCATGATGTGACGCTGGATCAGTTTAATGGGGTTGTGAGTAATATCACTGCATGTAACAATCTGAGCTTCAGTGATGAAGATTTGCCTGAGGAAGGGAGAAATCATAATTTGGCTTTGCACATCTCTGTCAGTTGCAAAGAGGACTCAATGTCCAATGTGTTGATCGATACTGGTTCATCGCTAAATGTCATGCCGAAATCCACTCTTGCTAAGCTGTTTTATCGTGGTACACCATTGAGATTTAGCAATGTGATTGTCAAGGCTTTTGATGGATCAAAGAAATCAGTGGTCGGAGAGGTTGATTTGCCTATTGGTATTGGACCATTTGTCTTCAAGATTACTTTTCAAGTGATGGACATTTTCCCTGCATACAGTTGCTTATTGGGACGCCCATGGATCCATGAGGCTGGGGCAGTTACTTCGACTCTTCACCAAAAGTTGAAATTTGTGAAAGATGGAAAGATGGTTATTGTGAATGGAGAACAAGCTTTGGTGATTAGTCATCTCTCTTCGTTCCGTACCATAGAGGCTGATGAGGTGGTCATTGGAACTACATTCCAAGCCCTGTCTATTAATGATGAATTCAAAAAGGATGAAGCTTCCATTGCCTCCTTCAAAGATGCTCAACTGGTGGTTCAGAATGGACATTCAGGAGTCTGGGGACAAGTGGTGAGTTTGCAAGAGAACAAGAATAGAGCTGGTCTGGGATTTTCTGCCTCAGACAAGTCTGTGATGAAGCCGAAATCTTCTTTTCGTCCTTATCAGGAAATGTTCCATAGTGCTGGGTTTCTACATCCGACTCTTCCAGAGGTGGACTTTATTGTTGAAGATGAATCAGAGCCAGAAGTGCCAAACTTTGTGACCCCTGGAAAGATGATTAAGAATTGGATCACCATTGACATTCCTGAGTGTACTCATGCTTCAAAGTAATTTGCTTTTATGTTTTTCAAAATCCTTTCATTCTGCCCAAGATGAAAGTGAAGTTGTTGGGGCTTTTTCCTGTTTGTTTTAAACATTAAAATCATTAATAAAAGTCATTTTGTTTCTGCATATACATGCTTTTTATCTTTTTGCTTTTTCTGGAAAGTGGTAACACAAAAAACCTTTAAAAATGTTTTCATTTGCCATAATCTGCACGATTACATGTCTGCATATATCTTTCCTTTTTCCTGAAATAATAATCACTTGTGCAGATTAATCAATAAAACCGTTGAAAGTACCCTGCACCCTCTCCTAACTTCGAGTGTCCTGTGTATGAGGCGGAAGAAGAGAATGATGGATGTATTCCTGATGAGATTTCCCGACTGCTTGAGCACGAGGAAGACACCATTCAGCCGTATAAAGAGCCGTTAGAAGTCATCAACTTGGGTTCTGAAGAAGATAAAAAGGAAGTCAAGATTGGGGCACTGCTTGATCAAGATGTTAAGAAGAGGACGGTAGAGCTTCTTAAAGAGTATTGTCATACCCCAAAATTTGCCCATGCTATTTTTCATACACAAAACCAAATCAAAAGACAAAGCTCCAAAACACAGTCTCCCACACAGAAGTTCTAAACTAGGGATTGAATAATTCAGAGGAAAATCATTGAATCAATGGCTCAAGGTGGTTCCATAGGGTCACTAACATCCCAAAGTATCTCCATATAAAGTTTCAAGTCAAACAGAGCAAATTTAGTCCCTCAAATCCTGATTAGGTCAACAGTCGACTCCCAAGGGCAAAACAGTCATTATACAGTCAAAACTCAAGATATTTGGTCAACAACATTCTCATAACCCTAAAATCATCATTTGATCAAGGGTTGATCATGATGATGCAAGGAAAGATCAGAGAAGTCAAAAGTCAAAAGTTACTATTTTAGGCATGAACTGAAAAAGTCAACCAAACTTTGAAAATTCACCAAATATTCATACTTCATCAGAAAAATTCCCACCAAAGCTCATTTTGAAGGGAATTCATTCCTCTATCCAATGGTCCAAGAATCAGAGCCCATAGGTCAATGGTTTAAGAGATATGGCTTCATACATTATAGGTCTTTTCCAAAAGTCAACAAAAAAGACATTTTTTTCAAAAGGTCATAAAATGAGAATGGCAAATGATTTTGATATGGGATCAAAGACACTAGTTAGAGGACTCTCTAAGGTTTCCAAAAAGTCCACAAGCTTGAAAAAATATTGAGATATGAAGGAATGGCATGGTGTACAAGTTCACCTATTTTCAAGAGTGTACAAGAGGGAAAAAAGCCTAAAACTCAAAATATTTCTAAATGGGCTTGCATTCTTTTTATTCTAACTTTATTCTAAGCCCATCCACGTGCTAGAACTAGGAGCATTTTATTCTTGCTATTTTATTTATTATTTTATGATTTTAATTAAATAAAATCATGATTTAATTATACAAAATACAAAAATAATGCAAGATTTGATTTTTCTTTAATTTGAAGTCAAGAATTGAATCCAATATCTCCCACCAATCAGTATATTTCGTTCATGATGCTTGAATCCCAAGATTGGCCTAATATAGAAAGGATCCATGGCAAATTTCAATCAAATTTCCAATCACATTCAATTCTTGATTCAATGAAGATTTGTTCCAATTTTGTTGACCTAAAACATTCACATATATATACACAACAAAAGCCAGATGCAAAGGACACGAATTCTGCAGCAAGAAACCCCTAAACCGACTTGAAAAGGTGAAGGAAATTCCAAGATCCAATTTTCAGTAGCAGAGCAATTCAAGGCGTAACAAGCATTCAAATACCTTCCTCGATCTTCTCTGAAGCTGTTTGGATTATTCCTAGGCCTTAATACCTCAAGAACACTACTCTGTAAGTCACGTTTTTATGCCTTTTAAACTTGCATCGAGTTCGATCATACACGCATAATTAATGAATTCTTGATGCATGATCATGTTTATATGGATGCTCTGATTAATTCTGGAAACCTAATTGCATTAATACGCTGTGATGTGAGTTTCGCCATTATTAGGGTTTTGCAATTCCAATTAGGGTTTCTGCATACGAGTGAAATTAGGTTAAATAATGGACATGGTTGAATTCACGAGGCCCAGACGAATTCAAAGGGGGTCTCGCGAAATATTTTTGTGTACGTTTGCATGTATTCGTAGGGTGCAGGTTGTAGCTACGAACAAAACCGTTGCTATAGCTTATTACCAGGGCTAAGACGACGGAGGGAAGGTTGGAGACGATGACGCGTCGCCTCCCCATTGGCCAGCTTCGCGCGCGCGTTTTTGAATTGGAACGAGCAGATCCTGTGCGTTAAGATGTATACGCTATCATGCTCCCTCATCAGCCTTGCCATCCATCTGATCCTCAAATCAATCCAACGGATCTTAGCCTGCCAGTCCACCATGGAATGCACACGCGTGTAGCACCAGATCCAAGCTAAGAATTTTCCAAATTTTTTTTTATTTTTAATTATGTAACTTGTTTTTATTTTATTTATATATATGTATATATATCATTTTAAATATTTCTTTTTCTTATTAATAATAAACTATTTATTTTCTTTTATTCTAATTTTTTTTTTATATAATATATTTATTTATATAAATAATATGTTTTATTTATTTATTTTATTTACATTAGTTTATTTTTTATCTTTATATATTATATTTTATATATATTTAATTATGTATATTACTTTAAAAATTCATATCTATTTTGTTTTAATCCTAAAAACTTTCCTAAAAATTATTTCTGTACTCGATTCTATTTTTATCCCGATTTAATTAATTAGGTCGCGAGACCAATAATTAATTAAATCATTTATATTTTCTTATTTAAATTCGTACCCTAATCAGGGTTTACGACGAACATCCCACTACACTGAATATTTCTTTTGTGCCTTTTCAGGGTTATCAACATGGTTCACTCCGATGACACGCCCGATCAAAATACAAAAGCTAAGTATTTTATTTATTCGATGTCTATTCTGTTTCCTTTTTAATTTTAGGGTTTGTCCTTATATTTCTGAACTGTGCATACATTCACTCCCTCTCTTTCTGCCTTGTCTTTTCAGGGTTACCCCCGAGGTTTCCTCCGACTCTAACCAACCATGTCAGATCAAATCCAAATCAAAGCTAAGTATTATTTATCATTCATTATTAATTTATTTATCTTTTATTTTATTAAGGTTAACCTCATTTGCCTCCGAACCGATAATGCACTCACCCCTCTGTTTATTCTTTCTTTTCCAATTTTCAGGGTTTGTCAACTGCCAAAGCTACGAGTATTGGTAACCCTAAACCCTATTCACAAATTATTACTTGTGTTAAACCTTTTGCCTTTTATTTTTATATCCCGCTGGTTTCAATTCCCCTCTCCTCCGCTGGTTACAATTTCCCTTCCCCATTATTATTGTTATATTATTGTGTGGTTAGTAATTTAGGGAGTGCGACTCGCTAATTGAATTAGAATAACTAATTATAAGATAATTTGATTGAATTAACCACGTGATTGTTGCACCCACGCACACTTTTGGGGTAACCTCCCTGTTGCCTTGTTGCCTGTTGCCTTGTGTTTTTTGCAGAATAAGCCACGTCCCTCGAATTCGAGGATACCTCAGCCACGTTGCCTCGATAAAAAGGTCACGACCCTAATAATGCTGCCTTCGATACGCAATATGACCTCGACCCTCGGAAGTTGCCTACGGAAAAAGGCTGAGGTATCTTCTGGCTGTCTACGAAATGGCTTATTCTGATCCTTGCCTTAGACTACCTGCCCTTCTATGGCATGGGACAGTCTTATGGCAAAGGATGCTTCGATGACCCTTCAACCTCCAAACGAAAGGCTTCCTGCCCTCTTATGGCAAGGATAGACCCTTTTATTCTGAAAGGCTAAAAAGAGACCTATCATCTGAGTTTAAGGTAATTGCCCCTAATTGCCTTGCAATGCTCAAACTTTCATTATATTCTTTCTCATAATTTTTCAAAAGGGCAACGCTCATTTACGAGCTAAAGTCCCTATCTCTTTCATCTACACTTTCTAAACAAACGAGCAAGCAAAGCAATTAAGAGCCCATGGAAAACCATGGATGCAAAGGGTGCCTTACACCTCCCCTTTGCATAAATTACCCCCCGAACTTAGATTTCTTAAAAAGGTTTTTTTCTGTTTCTTTTTGCCTTTCCGAATTTGTTTGGATAAAATAAAAGTCGGTGGCGACTCTTGCTTACCGCGACATTTCGATCGATAAAAAGTCAGTTCACCGTATTACAGAACTGGCGACTCTGCTGGGGAAAAAATTCGATAAAAGAGGGGTTACCTTAAAAGTTTAGGATTCACTTTAAATGTTTTCTATTGTTTGTTTTGCTTGTTTTATTTTTTCAGGGTTGTTTTGGGAAAATTGAAGGACGAATCTTATTCCCGGATTCAAGAACACTTAAGATTAGGAGTGGCATAGTCATGGAGACCCCCCTTGTGCATGCTTGGGGTTGGTCAAAATGAAGTTCACACTTGAGTTAGGCCTCCACTGGTTATTGTGTACCTCTTTTGCATGAGAGAGGTTTATGCATGTATCTTTGGGTGCGTCGGAGCTCAGGGACCTTTAGTCACCTTTAACCCATCTTAACTTTTAGGAACGTAGTGGGGGGGCTATTCTTGGTGCATGCCAAGTTATGGTCGCTACCCGATACTACAACTCAGATAGGTTTCTTCCTAAAGTATCATTGCGTGGTATGCATGTACCATGTTCGAGGGTGCTTTAGAAGGGGCTGACAATTCTGAGTCACTTGGTAGAACCCGTTGCTGAAAACTCCTTATCCATAGAAATACCCTTGGGAAGGACACCTGATCAGACTCCATGCAAGCCTTAAGCCAAAAATTGTGTGACTTGTGTGACTTGATTGTGTTTGTTACTAACCGTTGTTTCCTTGCAGGTTTTGTTAAAAGGACTTGTTTGTCCTTACTATCTCATACTATGTCTAATGAACTGCATTCGCATAACATCATGACATCATGACATCATAAGCATAACATGATTAACTAACCCTTTCAAGGATCTTGGGAATTTAGGGCGCACAATTTCAGGTGCCCTTATCAAAGACTGAATCCCTATCAAGGGGCAAGAGGATTTATTTTCCTCTGGCCACATACCTTCCAAGTCAGAGATTCGATACCTATCAAGGGGCAAGAGGATTTATTTTCCTCTAGCCATGTACATTTAAATTCAGAAGTATCTCGAATCAGAGGCGATGACCCACTCGATATGGTGAGCTTGATTCTCAAAGAAAGACATTCAAAGACAAAGTTCAGATTTCTTCAAGACAAAGATGCGACCAAATCACTTTCCAATGTTGCTAACTAAATTCCTTAAAGATCCTTGAAAACATTTCATTTGCATTCATGACATTGCATATTTCTAACTTTGTTTTCAGGTTCCGCCTCGACAATCATTCCTCTCAGATATAATCGAGCTGGAGATTCATTCTGACAAGCCCTTTTTACATTCCAAAACTTCGTCAAAATAACTCATCGACTCTAACAAGCAAGCATTCTCTATCAGATATGGTCTAATGTATGACTCGTTCCGGTATTTCTCAATCAGACATGGTCTAATGTATGACCCGTTCCGGTATCTTCAGTCAGATATGGTCTAATGTATGACTCGTTCTGGCATTATTCATCAGATATGGTTTAATGTATGACTCGTTCTGGCATTCTCCTTCAGATATGGTTTAATGAATAACTCGTTCTGATATCCCTCCTCAAATATGGTCCAATGTATGACTCGTTCTGACATCCCAACAGATATGGTCTAATGTATGACTCGTTCTGCCATTCCTCAATAGATATAGTCCAATGTAGGACTCGTTCTGACATTCTAACGGATATGGTCTAATGAATGACTCGTTCTGACATCCTTCATCAGATATGGTCTAATGCATGGCTCGTTCTGATTGTTCTCCTTCAGATATGGTTTAATGAATAACTCGTTCTGATTTCCCACTTCCAGATATGGTCTAATGTATGACCCGTTCTGGCATTCCTCTTCAGATATGGTTTAATGAATAACTCGTTCTGATGTCCTATGTCAGATACATTCCGGAAGCTCGAATCCCGGATACTCTGAATCTCTACACCAGTTCCACAACAACGAAGAAAGCCAGACGTACCTAAGCATCAATTCACCGAGATCAATATGTCATTAGGTCAAGCATTACAACATCTATTGAAGATCGAATTGACTACTCTGAGGGACCCTCCTAAAAATGCTAACACCTCCACTCCTGACTATAAACTCAACGCGAGGTGCGCGTACCATTGCAACAGTCCTGGACATTACAAAAACAATTGCTGGACATTGAAGAATAAGATTCAAGATCTGATCAATGATGGAGAAATCTAATTCACCCCTCTTGAGACTCCTGTGGTGATCGCCGCTCTTATGCCTAGTCATGACAAGACTGATTGAGATCTAGACGGACGAACTATTGGATCATTAGATCTACTTTCATGTGCAATTTCTATTCTGTTTGTTTAGACATTTGACTCATGATAGACATTATCTGTTTTAATAATCATCATCAGCGCATTGCATATGTTTGTCTTGAATAAATTATTTCGTTATCACTCATTTTTAAATTCCGCATATGTTTTTGTGATATTCAACTCCTGCTAAGCTGTAAGCCTTCTGAGGGAGGATGACGAAAGCGATACCGCAACCTCACGCAGTATGCTTTTGAGCGGACTATGCTGACGATGTACAGGCATTGTTTCAATTCCTAAACAGTGGAGATATAAGGATGTTAATCCCTCGTCAACCCCGTTGAGCCTAAGAAGTAGAAGATTTTCTTGTATTAATTAAAACCCTTGATCATAACCTGGGGCAAGGTAGTTCTCAGTTAATTTGGCTGTGCATTCTATTTTTAAGAGAATCATTCGTTACACCTTTCAACAAAGGTTTCAATCATAAACGTTCAACCATACACATCAAAGAAAGTGTTGGAGATGTCAACCAAAAGACAATGATGGTTCATCAAACATTAAGCAAGGCAGTCAATATCTTTCAAAAAAAAAATGATGGAAAAAACATATACAAAGAAAAGCCTGCTAAGTCAAAAATCAAAAAGGTGACTTAGGCAAAAATCAAGGCATCCCGCTGACTGTAAGCTCAAGATAGACAGTTCAGGAAAAAGTTAGGGATATCAAAAAGATGGAAAAAAGAGAAGTCAATAAATTCCTGAACAACACAATGTTGTAACTACCAAAAGGAAGAAGTGACTGCTGTCTCAAAAAGTGCTGTTTGCTTGTGAACCATCATCACTATCAAAAGGTGCAAAAGTCTCTTGGAACCCGAATGCATGAGTTGAATTAACTGAGCTTAGGATTGAAGAACATCACGAAGAGGGGTGGGTATAATAAAATTTTGAGCCTTTATCCTTTGTTTCTTAAACCGTGAACCAAGCCACGTTACAACCCTTGAAAGTCCTAACTGAAGCATGGTTAGTTCGAAAGCATACTGTCACAACAAAGGTATCCTGACTCCTTAAGGTTTATCACAAATGCTGAGTCGATATTTCATTTTACAAACATCACGTTGTTACAAATATCATGTTTTACAAATAACACACTTTTACATCTCTTGCTTTAATGTTTTTTCAAAAACTCAAGACAGACGTATGCATTGCATCTCATGAATTCATTATTAAACATATTCTGCTACATAATTTCAAATGTTAGCATCATAAAGAACTTGCACAGGGTACAACTAATGACTGAAAGTTATCCCGACAGACAATATTACTCCAAGAATCCAAGGGGCATGACACGTTTTGCTCAATCAATCTGGGGCAATCCAGTCAAGATTCAAAGAATCTCTCAAAAAAAAATCAAAGGCAGGCATCTCAAATGGGTTTCAAACTATTTCCCTATCAATCTGGGGCAATCGAATCAAGAGTCCGAGAATCTCTCACGGATGCTCGAACAATCAGGGGCATGCATCCAAGAATATCTAAAGCTACTCCCCAATCAACGTGGGGACATTATCTTGAGCCTATGATTACTAGGGACATATCGCCCATAGCGCACATCTCAAAAATTCCTCGCAAGGCGAATCTTTTCAAAAGTTCCTACTAACTGGGGCAAATCTATGCAAGTCCAGTTTGGCAGCTTGATCAATACTCAGTAGGGTGTCCTAAATCGAATGGTAGTTACTACAATACTGGGGGCAATTTTCAAGACACCCATGTCTCCCCACAGAGCCGGGTTCACAAGATCATATCCCCACAGAGTAATCCTCAAAGAAGATATCTTTGAACATACTCGTCCCGACAAAGACATGGCTCCCCACTAGAGTTTACATCTTCAACACCACCGGTTCTCCGACACGTCGCTCTCCTCCAACATGATTTATCAATATCTTTATCACCAATCAGGGAACATCAAGTCACTGATCATCTCCAAGCAGAAACCATAAATTCCCAGCTAAGCATCTTCAAGACAAGATCAGACAGTACAATTACAAGGACATAAAGATCTACTTTCTTAATCAAAGACAACATAAATCATATTCATATATCATATGTCATAAACATGTTCATACACTGCATACATTACCTCATAATGAACTCATACATAACATGCAAAAGCTCTCATTTATTTTGAGGGATTCACTACATAACCCATGCATCATGACATTGCATAAAGATTAACCTTACCTTTTTCAGAATACAGGTACCGACAAATGAACGAAATCTCCCACTTTCCAAGATCTAATTCAGCTACTACGAATGGTACTGACACGGTCAACGCTCGAAGATCTAATTCATTTACCACGAATGGTAATGACACGGTCATTTTCAAAGATCTAATTCGGTTACTACGAACGGTACTGACACGGTCAACTCTCAGAGATCTAATTCTATCATCACGAACGGTGTAGACACGATCACTGACCTTTCCAGTCTAATTCAGCTACTACGAACGGTACTGACACGACAAAAGATCTAATTCGGTTACTACGAACGGTACTGACACGATCGACCCTCAAAGATCTAATTCTATCATCACGAACGGTGTAGACACGATCACTGACCTTTCTAGTCTAATTCAGTTACTACGAACGGTGCTGACACGACAAGAGATCTAATTCCATTATCACGAACGAGGTGGACACGATCAACTATTTCCTAAGTCTAATTCAGTTATTACGAACGGTGCTGACACGACAAGAGAATCTAATTCTAATCATCACGAACGATGAAGACACGATTATCTCCTCAGATCTAATTCTATCATCACAAATGGTGTAGACACGATCATCTTTCCAAGATCTAATTCAAGTATCACGAACGATACTGACACGATCAATTCCCAAGGATCTAATTCATTTACCACGAACGGTAATGACACGATCAACGCGCAAACAACATCTTCTCAAAATTCAACTACCAGATGGCATCCACAAGCCCATCTCCGACAAAAGTCCCTACTTCAAATAGGGCAAATTTCTTGGTATTCTTATGTTCAATCATCTTCCACCTTCAGATACCGACTGGCGCGCAAACCACTCTACATCTTCAGGTTTAAGATAATTGAACAGGGGCAGCTGTCATACCCCAAAATTTGCCCATGCTATTTTTCATACACAAAACCAAATCAAAAGACAAAGCTCCAAAACACAGTCTCCCACACAGAAGTTCTAAACTAGGGATTGAATAATTCAGAGGAAAATCATTGAATCAATGGCTCAAGGTGGTTCCATAGGGTCACTAACATCCCAAAGTATCTCCATATAAAGTTTCAAGTCAAACAGAGCAAATTTAGTCCCTCAAATCCTGATTAGGTCAACAGTCGACTCCCAAGGGCAAAACAGTCATTATACAGTCAAAACTCAAGATATTTGGTCAACAACATTCTCATAACCCTAAAATCATCATTTGATCAAGGGTTGATCATGATGATGCAAGGAAAGATCAGAGAAGTCAAAAGTCAAAAGTTACTATTTTAGGCATGAACTGAAAAAGTCAACCAAACTTTGAAAATTCACCAAATATTCATACATCATCAGAAAAATTCCCACCAAAGCTCATTTTGAAGGGAATTCATTACTCTATCCAATGGTCCAAGAATCAGAGCCCATAGGTCAATGGTTTAAGAGATATGGCTTCATACATTATAGGTCTTTTCCAAAAGTCAACAAAAAAGACATTTTTTTCAAAAGGTCATAAAATGAGAATGGCAAATGATTTTGATATGGGATCAAAGACACTAGTTAGAGGACTCTCTAAGGTTTCCAAAAAGTCCACAAGCTTGAAAAAATATTGAGATATGAAGGAATGGCATGGTGTACAAGTTCACCTATTTTCAAGAGTGTACAAGAGGGAAAAAAGCCTAAAACTCAAAATATTTCTAAATGGGCTTGCATTCTTTTTATTCTAACTTTATTCTAAGCCCATCCACGTGCTAGAACTAGGAGCATTTTATTCTTGCTATTTTATTTATTATTTTATGATTTTAATTAAATAAAATCATGATTTAATTATACAAAATACAAAAATAATGCAAGATTTGATTTTTCTTTAATTTGAAGTCAAGAATTGAATCCAATATCTCCCACCAATCAGTATATTTCGTTCATGATGCTTGAATCCCAAGATTGGCCTAATATAAAAAGGATCCATGGCAAATTTCAATCAAATTTCCAATCACATTCAATTCTTGATTCAATGAAGATTTGTTCCAATTTTGTTGACCTAAAACATTCACATATATATACACAACAAAAGCCAGATGCAAAGGACACGAATTCTGCAGCAAGAAACCCCTAAACCGACTTGAAAAGGTGAAGGAAATTCCAAGATCCAATTTTCAGTAGCAGAGCAATTCAAGGCGTAACAAGCATTCAAATACCTTCCTCGATCTTCTCTGAAGCTGTTTGGATTATTCCCAGGCCTTAATACCTCAAGAACACTACTCTGTAAGTCACGTTTTTATGCCTTTTAAACTTGCATCGAGTTCGATCATACACGCATAATTAATGAATTCTTGATGCATGATCATGTTTATATGGATGCTCTGATTAATTCTGGAAACCTAATTGCATTAATACGCTGTGATGTGAGTTTCGCCATTATTAGGGTTTTGCAATTCCAATTAGGGTTTCTGCATACGAGTGAAATTAGGTTAAATAATGGACATGGTTGAATTCACGAGGCCCAGACGAATTCAAAGGGGGTCTCGCGAAATATTTTTGTGTACGTTTGCATGTATTCGTAGGGTGCAGGTTGTAGCTACGAACAAAACCGTTGCTATAGCTTATTACCAGGGCTAAGACGACGGAGGGAAGGTTGGAGACGATGACGCGTCGCCTCCCCATTGGCCAGCTTCGCGCGCGCGTTTTTGAATTGGAACGAGCAGATCCTGTGCGTTAAGATGTATACGCTATCATGCTCCCTCATCAGCCTTGCCATCCATCTGATCCTCAAATCAATCCAACGGATCTTAGCCTGCCAGTCCACCATGGAATGCACACGCGTGTAGCACCAGATCCAAGCTAAGAATTTTCCAAATTTTTTTTTATTTTTAATTATGTAACTTGTTTTTATTTTATTTATATATATGTATATATATATCATTTTAAATATTTCTTTTTCTTATTAATAATAAACTATTTATTTTCTTTTATTCTAATTTTTTTTTTATATAATATATTTATTTATATAAATAATATGTTTTATTTATTTATTTTATTTACATTAGTTTATTTTTTATCTTTATATATTATATTTTATATATATTTAATTATGTATATTACTTTAAAAATTCATATCTATTTTGTTTTAATCCTAAAAAATTTCCTAAAAATTATTTCTGTACTCGATTCTATTTTTATCCCGATTTAATTAATTAGGTCGCGAGACCAATAATTAATTAAATCATTTATATTTTCTTATTTAAATTCGTACCCTAATCAGGGTTTACGACGAACATCCCACTACACTGAATATTTCTTTTGTGCCTTTTCAGGGTTATCAACATGGTTCACTCCGATGACACGCCCGATCAAAATACAAAAGCTAAGTATTTTATTTATTCGATGTCTATTCTGTTTCCTTTTTAATTTTAGGGTTTGTCCTTATATTTCTGAACTGTGCATACATTCACTCCCTCTCTTTCTGCCTTGTCTTTTCAGGGTTACCCCCGAGGTTTCCTCCGACTCTAACCAACCATGTCAGATCAAATCCAAATCAAAGCTAAGTATTATTTATCATTCATTATTAATTTATTTATCTTTTATTTTATTAAGGTTAACCTCATTTGCCTCCGAACCGATAATGCACTCACCCCTCTGTTTATTCTTTCTTTTCCAATTTTCAGGGTTTGTCAACTGCCAAAGCTACGAGTATTGGTAACCCTAAACCCTATTCACAAATTATTACTTGTGTTAAACCTTTTGCCTTTTATTTTTATATCCCGCTGGTTTCAATTCCCCTCTCCTCCGCTGGTTACAATTTCCCTTCCCCATTATTATTGTTATATTATTGTGTGGTTAGTAATTTAGGGAGTGCGACTCGCTAATTGAATTAGAATAACTAATTATAAGATAATTTGATTGAATTAACCACGTGATTGTTGCACCCACGCACACTTTTGGGGTAACCTCCCTGTTGCCTTGTTGCCTGTTGCCTTGTGTTTTTTGCAGAATAAGCCACGTCCCTCGAATTCGAGGATACCTCAGCCACGTTGCCTCGATAAAAAGGTCACGACCCTAATAATGCTGCCTTCGATACGCAATATGACCTCGACCCTCGGAAGTTGCCTACGGAAAAAGGCTGAGGTATCTTCTGGCTGTCTACGAAATGGCTTATTCTGATCCTTGCCTTAGACTACCTGCCCTTCTATGGCATGGGACAGTCTTATGGCAAAGGATGCTTCGATGACCCTTCAACCTCCAAACGAAAGGCTTCCTGCCCTCTTATGGCAAGGATAGACCCTTTTATTCTGAAAGGCTAAAAAGAGACCTATCATCTGAGTTTAAGGTAATTGCCCCTAATTGCCTTGCAATGCTCAAACTTTCATTATATTCTTTCTCATAATTTTTCAAAAGGGCAACGCTCATTTACGAGCTAAAGTCCCTATCTCTTTCATCTACACTTTCTAAACAAACGAGCAAGCAAAGCAATTAAGAGCCCATGGAAAACCATGGATGCAAAGGGTGCCTTACACCTTCCCTTTGCATAAATTACCCCCCGAACTTAGATTTCTTAAAAAGGTTTTTTTCTGTTTCTTTTTGCCTTTCCGAATTTGTTTGGATAAAATAAAAGTCGGTGGCGACTCTTGCTTACCGCGACATTTCGATCGATAAAAAGTCAGTTCACCGTATTACAAGTATGTTGACATTTTTGCGTGGTCCTACCAAGACATGCCTGGGTTGGACACAGATATTGTGGAGCATCGTTTGCCGTTAAAACCTGAATGCCCTCCTGTCAAGCAAAAGCTAAGAAGAAGTCATCCTGATATGGCGGAAAAGATTAAGAATGAGGTCTTGAAGCAGATAGACGCAGGTTTCCTTGTCACTTCTGTATATCCTCAATGGATTGCCAATATAGTGCCTATTCCGAAGAAAGAAGGAAAAGTTCGTATGTGTGTTGATTATAGAGATTTGAATAAAGCCAGTCCGAAAGATGATTTTCCTCTACCTCACATTAATATGTTGGTAAATAGCACGGCAAAGTTTGAGGTTTTCTCCTTTATGAATGGTTTTTCAGGATACAACCAGATTAAGATGGCACCTGAAGACATGGAAAAGACAACCTTTATTACGCCATGGGGGACATTCTGTTACAAAGTGATGCCTTTTGGGTTGAAGAATGCTGGCGCGACATATCAAAGGGCCATGACCACTCTTTTTCATGATATGATGCACAAAGAAATTGAGGTTTATGTGAACGACATGATTTCCAAGTCCCAGTCAGAGGAGGGGCACATGGAGGATCTTTTAAAGTTGTTTCAGCGTTTGAGAAAGTATCGTCTCCGCTTAAATCCAAACAAATGCACTTTTGGTGTCCGTTCCGGAAAATTATTGGGTTTCATTGTCAGTCAGAGAGGAATTGAAGTAGATCCTGATAAAGTCAAAGCAATTCAGGAAATGCCAGCACCAAAGACTAAGAAACAAGTGAGAGGTTTCCTCGGACGTTTGAATTATATCTCCAGGCTCATTTCCAATATGACTGCTACCTGTGAGCCCATCTTCAAGTTGTTAAAGAAAAATCAAGGATGTGTGTGGAATAAAGATTGTCAGAAAGCTTTTGACAACATCAAAGAATATCTGCTTGAACCTCCCATTTTGCTCCCTCCGGCTGAGGGAAGGCCTTTGATTATGTACCTCACGGTACTTGAAAATTCAATGGGATGTGTGTTGGGTCAGCATGACGAGTCTGGTCGAAAAGAGTATGCAATATACTACCTTAGCAAAAAGTTTACCGAGTGCGAAACAAGATACTCGCTGCTTGAGAAAACTTGCTGTGCTTTGGTGTGGGCTGCTCGCCGACTGAGACAGTATATGATGAACCACACCACCCTATTGATTTCCAAAATGGATCCGATTAAGTATGTATTTGAGAAACCTGCATTAACTAGAAGGATCGCTCGCTGGCAAATGTTGTTATCAGAATATGATATTGAATATCGAGCTCAGAAAGCTGTGAAAGGAAGTGTGTTGGTAGAGTACCTCGCTCACCAACCATTTGATGATCATCAATCTATCAGAATGGACTTCCCAGATGAAGATATAATGTATTTGAGATCTCAAGATTGGGATGAACCATTGCCAGAAGAAGGACCAGATCCTGAATCCAAGTGGGGTTTAATTTTTGATGGAGCTTCTAACGTTCATGGCCATGGAATTGGCGCCATTATTGTTACTCCGCAAGGGTCACATGTACCTTTCACTGCAAGGATATGTTTTGATTGTACAAATAATATTGCTGAGTATGAAGCTTGCATCATGGGACTTGAAGAGGCCATTAATCTAAGAATTAAGATTCTTGATGTTTATGGAGATTCAACGCTTGTGATTAATCAGATTAAAGGAGAATGGGAAACTCTTCATCCTGGTTTAATCCCTTACAAAGATTACGCCAGAAGACTGTTGACGTTCTTCAACAAAGTTGAATTCCACCACATCCCTCGAGATGAGAATCAGATGGCTGATGCATTAGCCACATTGTCCTCCATATACAAAGTGAACTTTCATAATGAGGAACCTCGGATTACAATCAGGCGTCTTGATAGACCTGCTCATGTATTTGCCGTTGAGGAATCAACAGATGAAAAGCCTTGGTATTTCGATATTAAGCATTTCCTTCAGACTCAAGAGTACCCACTTGGGGCATCAAATAAGGATAAGAAAACTTTGAGGAGATTGGCTGGTAGTTTCTTCATCAATGCTGATGTTTTGTATAAAAGGAATTATGACGTGGTTTTGCTTAGATGCGTGGATAGACACGAAGCAGACATGTTGATGCATGAAATCCATGAAGGATCTTTTGGTACGCATTCCAATGGACATTCGATGGCTAAAAAGATGCTTAGAGCAGGTTACTATTGGCTGACAATGGAATCTGATTGCTACAAGTTTGTAAAGAAGTGTCACAAATGTCAAGTGTACGCTGACAAGATTCATGTGCCTCCGACACTTCTTAATGTTATTTCCTCTCCATGGCCTTTCTCTATGCGGGGTATTGATATGATTGGCATCATTGAACCCAAGGCTTCGAACGGACATCGATTCATCCTGGTAGCAATCGATTATTTTACCAAGAGGGTGGAAGCTGCATCATATGCTAATGTGACAAAACAAGTCGTGGTTAGATTTATCAAGAACAACATCATCTGCCGATATGGTGTACCTAGCAAGATCATTACTGATAATGGCTCGAATCTGAACAACAGCATGATGAGAGAACTGTGTGAAAGTTTCAAGATTGAACACCACAACTCTTCGCCTTATCGGCCAAAGATGAATGGAGCTGTTGAAGCAGCAAATAAGAATATTAAGAAGATTGTGCAAAAGATGGTTGTTACGTATAAGGACTGGCATGTGATGCTCCCATTTGCTTTGCATGGGTACCGTACATCTATTCGTACTTCAACCGGGGCAAACCCCTTTTCTTTGGTTTATGGTATGGAAGCAGTGCTCCCCATTGAGGTTGAGATTCCATCACTGAGAGTTTTAATGGAAACCAAGTTATCTGAGGCTGAGTGGTGTCAGAGCAGGTTTGATCAATTGAATTTGATAGAAGAAAAGAGAATGACGGCTTTCTGCCATGGTCAGCTATACCAGAAAAAGAATGAAGAAAGCTTTTGATAAGAAGGTTCGACCTCGTGTATTCAGAGAAGGTGACCTCGTGCTCAAAAGGATCTTGTCTTTCACCTCTGATTCAACGGGCAAGTGGACTCCTAATTTTGAAGGACCATATGTTGTTAAGAAAGCCTTCTCTGGCGGTGCATTAATTCTTGCAACTATGGATGGAGAAGAGCTCCCACGTCCCGTGAATGCTGATGTAGTCAAGAAATACTTTGCCTAAAAATAATAAAAGAACAGCTCGCTAAGTTGGAAACCCGAAAGGGCGGCTTAGACAAAAAAGAGCGTCTCGGTGGATTGAAAACCCGAAAGGGCGGTCCAGGCAAAAGTTAGGGATTCATGGCAAGTACTACATCAGACAAGACTTGATCATCAGCAGTCATCCGTTTATCATAAGAAGTTCAACACATTTCAACGGAAGCCTTTGCTCAGGAATTCCAAGTTGAGAGAGAGGATAGGGTCATTACATTTCAATGTACCTTTTCCACAAAATTACCATTTTCCAAATTTTGTAATAATCCATGGGGTCTTGCCTTTTGCAGGCTACCATTCTATTAAAAAAGTTTGAGCCTTTACCCTTTATTGGCAAACTTATTTCTTTCGTATCTCTCAAAATGTCATTTATTGTTGATAGTAATTTTTGAAACAAAAAGAAAATTGATCTCAACAAAATCCTTTTTTGAAATATATAAAAGGGAGTTTTACTTTGATCCATAAGTGCATTACAAGGAATGGATATGTTGATATATTCATATGCAAAAGAAGAAGAATGTGTTCCACTCAATGCACCTTTGGCCTGGTTCGAATATGGTGTAGAACTCAGCTGTTGTGTTCTCTCAGCTCCGATGTTCCCCTAGTGTTGGGTAGCATTTATTCTGAAGCCATCAAAAGATTGTTATAGCAGTTTCTGCTCTGGTGTTCAGCTTGAGACATGCTTGATTATGTTATTTTCGTACTCCATCTCTTGAGTTAATTCTTGTGCTAAGTTTTGGCAGCATATGTATCATTAACATGCATCAAAAACAGTCATACATTCACATTTGCTATCATGAATATTACTGTCAAACAGATTGCTCTTTCATTTAGAGTGTCTTAAGCAGAAAAAGCTCACTTTCCTTGAAAATCCCCACTGAATTTGTTTCTAGGTGGATAATATGTTTCAGTTATTCTGTTCAGATGTCTACGAACAGAAGACCAGTGAGTTTCTCCCTCACTTGGTCCAGTCTTTTTGGCAGCTTCTTTCCATTTGGTCATGGATTGAATTTTGTCGCTGGATGATGAATGTTGAGATTATGCATTTGTGTTTGCATCCTCAAAACTTTGAAAAAGTATTATTGATTGATCTTCACCGTCAGTGATACGAAGGGGCATCTCTTCATATCTTCAGTGGAACGTTGGTATGTGTTATCGTCAGTGGTACGGCGGTACATCTCTTTCATCGTCAGTGGTACGTCGACGAATTATCTCTTTTTATATCATCAGTGGTACGGTGGTATATCTCTTCATACCTTCAGTGGAACGTTGGTATGTGTTATCGTCAGTGGTATGTCGGTACATCTCTTTCATCGTCAGTGGTACATCGATGAATTATCTCTTTTTATATCATCAGTGGTACGGTGGTATATCTCTTCATACCTTCAGTGGAACGTTGGTATGTGTTATCGTCAGTGGTACGGCGGTATATCTCTTTCATCGTCAGTGGTACGTCGATGAATTATCTCTTTTTATATCATCAGTGGTACGGTGGTATATCTCTTCATACCTTCAGTGGAACGTTGGTATGTGTTATCGTCAGTGGTACGGCGGTACATCTCTTTCATCGTCATTGGTACGTCGATGAATTAGCTCTTTTTATATCATCAGTGGTACGGTGGTATATCTCTTCATACCTTCAGTGGAACATGGGTATGTGTTATTGTCAATGGTACGGCGGTACATCTCTTCATGTCATCAGTGGTACGATGGTGTGTGTTCTATTAACGGAAGATTGGCATTCTGATTCAGGATGCATATTTTCTCATCCCCAGTGAAAGAGGATACCCCCCCTTTCTCATTTCCAGTGAAAGGTGATGCTTTAACCTCTCTGGTGCGAAATGTTTTCCCCAGAGAAGTTTCTTTTCCCACCAAAGTTTCATCTCTCCAACAAAGTCTTGCCTTCACTAGTAGAGTTATGCCTGCAAGACATTTGTTTTCCCCAGTGGAGTTCCTTTTTTCTCCCCGGTGTTGCCGTGTTTTATCCTCATCATATGCATTCATTAAACATTGCATAGCATCTTAGGTTCAAAAATTGTGTTTTATATATTTAAGTCTCTTTGATTTCGTCAAAACGAAGATTTCCAATCATCGTATCTCCAAATCGAAGAAACTTAAATAGGGGCATCTGTCATACCCCAATTTTTGACCCTAAGATCCTATATTATTCATATCCCAATCATTAATCAAGAGCTTCACTTGGAAGTTTTGTTTGTGGTGTTGCACTCACCTCATCAATAAGAGGGACCATCAAGCACCAATGATTGTTTATCTTGTATGCATATTATACTAACCCAAATACCAAAACTATTGCTTTGTTTCTTTGTAGGCTTTTGTTTTGTAGGTACTAAACCAAGACATCCATAAGCAAGGCATTTTCCACATTTTGGACTGATGAAATCGATTTCCCTACCGGGTAAATCGATTTCCCTGCAGCAATTTTCAACAAAATCACATTCTGGACAGCATGAAATCGATTTCCCTCCTGGGTAAATCAATTTCCCTAGTGTATTTTGCGCCAAATTCTCTTTTGGAACAGAGTGAAATCGATTTCACTCCTGGGGAAATCGATTTCCTTGGGGCAAAATTCAAAAAAAAGTAGAGAGGGAAGCTTGACATCATTTTGGAACCTTATTCTTTGATCATTTTTGTTATTTTACCAATTTTCCACCTCATCAAAATTAATTCATTTCATTGTACCATTTAATTACCATTTAAACACCAATTAAACATAAGCTAATTACCAAATGCAAAAAGACCAAACTACCACTACTCTTGCTCCAATTCTATAAATAGAGACTTCTACTCTCTCATTTATCAAGCTTGGAGAGCCAAAAAATTGCTTGCAAATTCATTTCTCACCCTTTCCAAAACCCTCACCCAAAGTTCATTTTCCATAGAATTAGTGAGATTCACATTGAATCTTGCTAGTTTTGAACTAAGCCTCCTACATTTCACTCTTTTCTTTGCTTGTTCATCTCCAATTGTGAAAGATCTACACACTTTGTGCTTGTTCTTGAAGCTACTTCAACACTTAATTCAAGAATTGGTAAATTCCTAAATTCTAAGATGTAGATCTTTGTTGCTTGTGTTCAATGTATATTTGATGCTATATTGGTGCTATTTGATGGTGATTTGATAGAAAATTCGTGCTCCAATGGATATATGATCATAAGGTGTTTGTATGTTTGCTCAAGTTGAGTTTTATGCCTTCTAATGCTGTTTTTTTGAAAACTGCACAGAGAAATCGATTTCCTCCCTAGGGAAGTCGATTTCCACTCTGTTTCTGCGCTGATTTGAAAACCTGCACTGAGGAAATCGATTTCCTCTCTAGGCAAATCGATTTCCCCTAGGACAGAATGTGTTTTTTGCCTTTTTTATGCTTGTTTTGGCTTCCTACTTCCTCCACTTCATTAATATCATTGGATCTAGGATGTTGATAGGTTTGAAAGAAACAAATCCATAATATTAGATGAATGATATTAATGATAGTGTGAGTTGATTATCTTTTGTGCATTTTACTCTTCTTCCTCTACTTCATTAATATCATTGGATCTAGGATGTTGATAGGTTGAAACGACCAAATCCATAATATTAGATGAATGATATTAATGATAGTGTGAGTTGATTTTACTTTATGCATTTTATCTTCTTCTTCTCATTTTTTTCTTTTGATCGATGAAAGTCTTAATACTTTGAGAATTCTTATGGATTCTTGGTAAAGACTAGATCGTTACCTATTTTCTTTTCGTGCGGTATTGCTTTCGGAGAATGATCTACATATCATTTCTCTCGCATGCATTAGCACATAAAGTTTTGACCGGCCTCGTTGTAGGGTGATTTCTACATAAATCACTTGGCGATCTGCTTAACATAGCGCAATATTTCGTGTCCCGAATAAAAAAAAAGATCAAATATGGAAGAGAATTGTATGCGGTTGATTTAAGACTTATGGAAATTTATCGTGTAGTCGCTATGATTTTATCAAGCTTCTGATAAAGTTCCATTGAATTTAAATCCGAGAACATCCTTCCCTCACCATCGATCTTCCTTGCTAACTTTGATAACATACTTGACAAGTTTCAAGATAGTTATCTTTAACATCTAACAATTGACTTTAATTTCCGCAATTTATTATACCGCTCTTTATTTCTCGCTTTATCGCTTTATTTTATCATTTCATCATATTTACATTCCGCTATTTTTTTTCTTTGTCCATTTGGACGTTTATATTCCGCTATTTTCTCTTTGTCCATTTGGACATATGTTTATGTTTCCGCTATTTTCTTTTTGTCCACTTGGACCATACTTTATTTTTACGCTAAAACACTAATAAATAACGAAAATCTAAAAAACACTTAAGGCTCTCTTTTGGACTATTGGTTACTATCCCTAGCATTTTGGAGATTCGGACTTATGGACTTAGTACCTCTGGACCCATATGATATTGTTACTCTGCTGTTATTCTATCTGTCTGGCATTGCATTGTTGTCTGTTTGTATGTGCAGGTATTTCCTTGAAAGCCCTTGGTGGTTAATTCCACGGCATCGATATAAGGATTTTACCCGAAAACAGCCGTTACTTTGCCCGATTTTCGTCAGAATTTTAATGTGCCTAATGCAAAGTGGTGCTAAGATAATAAATTCATCTGGATCCCCAGGTGATAATGTTGGTTTAGTATTGATATTCCAAAGGATGGGAAATCTACCTTGACTCATAATGTCAAGTGTTGGTTTCTTCTTCGGTTAGACCGTTCTTTCCTTAGCTTTTATTTTATGTATTAGGATAGCCTCTTCATCTCCTCCCCCTCCTTAATTTTCAAAATCTTCTCCCTTTTTCCAAAATATTCTTATGTTTGCAATCTTTTTTTAAAAAAAATACATTTTCTTTAAAAATATCTTTTGCCCTTAGTGGCTTTTTCTTCAAAAGTTTAGACATTGTTAATTGTCGGAACGAGTGGTTATACCCCACGATTTTGAAATTGATTGATATAATGAGATCTTTTCCGCGGGAGAGAGCTAGTGGCATACTCGTCGATTTTATCCGAGTTGGAGCCCTTCTTTCATTTGCGAAGCAAAGAACTCATTTGTTCTCATGCTCAAGATCAATGGCTGAGTATTTCTCTCCGACGACGATAAAGTGTTTATTCGTTTTTAAACGTTTTTTCCCTTTAAGCGGAACTACATTAGCTCTGACTTCTCCATTGCACCGAGGAGGTATGTAGGCACAAGACTTAACGTCTTGCCGAGCTTATTTTAAAAATAAAACAAACCCGTTTTTTTAGTACACACGACACAGATTTTCAAAAAGGTTCCTGTGGAGTACCACAGATATGAGGGGTGCTTAAAACCTTTCCCTTGTATAATCAACACCCGTACCTAAGATCTCTTCTTTTTGTTTTAAAAACAAACTTTGGATTTTATTCGTTCTTTTCCCTTTTCCTTTGGAAACAATAAAGCGCGGTGGCGACTTTCACTGAAATATTGAGTCGAGTCAATCCTATGGCTTCGATCTCAGATTTTTCCCGCTACACTTACCACCTTCTCTATCAGAAATGCATGATGTTTTTCATGTGTCTCAACTTCGAAAGTTTATTCCCGATCTTCTTCAGCCAGTGTTACCAGATGCGATTGAGATAGAATCAGATTTGACCTTTGAACCTTTACCTAGCCGCATTGTGGGGAAAGAGATTAAGGTGTTGAGAAACAAGGAAATTCCTCTTGTTAAGGTTCAGTGGGATGTAACGCATTCGGGTGATGCTACGTGGGAGCTTGAATCGGAAATGTGGGATGCTTACCCTCACCTTTTTAGGTAATTCTTAAATTCGAGGACGAATTTCTATTTAAGGGGGGAGGATGTAATACCCCGTATTTAATAAAATGCTCTAATGTTATTCGCTGACACCGAAGTTTTATTAATTGGTGCATTAGAGATACTTTTGGACACTTAAGTTATAAGTGCTAACTTAAAGTTATGTTACTTATATCCTTTTCCTTTCTATTTCTTTCTCATTCGCAAACAAACACAAAGTTCTAGAGAGAAGAAGTAGAGAGAAGGGAGAACAAGAGGAAAAGAGGGAAAAGCTCGAATTTTCGCTATTTCTCCGTTGAATCGACTCATCTTCATCATCTACAACTCATAATCAAGGTGGGTTCAAGTTCGAAACTTATAGATTATGTTTATGGATGAGAAATTATAGTTTTGGATGTTGGGGTTTTGTAGAAATTCTAGGTTTTGATCCAAATCATGAATTTCCATGGATAATTGTTGTTAAACCATGAGGATACTATGTATATGTTGTTTCCTTGTGCTATTATGGCTTGGAACATGTTGGGATGGTTTGGTGATGAGTTGTTTTGAGAAAATGCAAGAAAAATATAGTTTTTGGGGTTTTGACGCAGAGTAGGTCGACCTACTCAGGGGTTGCGTTGACCTATGCAGCCTAAAAGGGCAAAAATGTGAGTTTTTACAGCATGCGTCGACCTATAGGGTCGGCGTGTGCATACCCAAGGGTGACAGGAATGTTAGAACAAGAACTATTCTGATCAATATTCTTAGTTCTGATGATAACATTATGTATGAATTTTGTATAAGACAATGTGGTACTCTAATCCTATGCATTTTCCATTTCAGGAAATATATAAAGATTATGCACAATTCAGAGCAAGAAGCACTGACTCAGAAGGTTCAAGTATGCAACATAAGAACATGCTCTCTCAAGACATCAGAAGATTGTCAAGTAGAATAAGAACATGGTCTATGAAGCATCAGAAGAACTTGAGATCAGAAGCAGAAGCACTGAAGTTCTTATGGTATCACGCTAGAAGCACTTCAAAGTCAGAAGACAAGAAGATGCTCTGCACCAAGCTGAGTGACTCTGATATTCAAACGTTGTATCTACAAACATTAGATCAGAAGCAAGTACAAGATGACAGGCTACGCTGACTGACAAAAGGAACGTTAGAAGCTATTAAAGGCAAAGTCAGTTAAAGAAGGAAAAGCAAGGCTCGACGTAGTTGATAAAAGAGTGAAACATTAAATGCAAAGCTGTACGGATCACACAACGCATTAAATTCTCCCAACGGTCATATTCTCATAACGCCTATAAATAGTGAAGTTCTGATCAAAAGCAAGGTTACGAATTCACGAACAACTCTTGCAAACTTGCTGAAACGCTGTTGAATCAAACTCTCTCAAACTTCATCTTCAACCTCACTACATTTGTAATATCTTAGTGAGAATTAAGCTTAGAACTTAATAGAATATCACAGTTGTGATTATAGCTTATTAAGAAGCATTTCAATACTCTTGTAAGAATTTTTTTTACATTAATTTGTAAAAGGTTCCTAGAGTGATCAAGTTGTGATCAGTAGACTCTAGAAGACTTATAAGGTTCTAAGTAGTGATTTCCTAGAGTGATCAAGTTGTGATCAGTATACTCTAGAAGACTTAGAAGGTATCTAAGTGGAAAACCATTGTAATCAAGGTTGATTAGTGGATTAAATCCTCAGTTGAGGTAAATCACTCTAAGGGGGTGGACTGGAGTAGTTTCATTAACAACGAACCAGGATAAAAATCATTGTGCAATTGTTTTTATCTTAAGAGTTTTTAAAGTCAAACTTATTCAACCCCCCCCCCTTTATAAGTGTTTTTCTATCCTTCAAGGAATTCAATGCGTCGACTTATGGTTTCCGTGCGTCGATCTACAGGTTTAAAATTTTGGCAGATTTTTTTAACGACCATAACTTTTGAACCGTAACTCCGTTTTGGTCGCCGTTCGAAGCGGTATGAAGCTAGAAATATGTACTTTCTAGTAGTGTAGGTTTGGGGGAACAAAAGAAGAAACTATTTAATCGGGAATCGGGGAAATCGTTTGATTCTTTAGATTGTTTTATCGTTTGGAAACATGCGAACGATATACTTTTTGGTATAATGAGTGATTGCCATATATTTGAGATAATTGTCATTGTTTACATGACAATTATGACATTTGTTCGTTGCCTTCGGTGTAATACCTAGTATATATGGAATTTGTTTGGTTGAGTCCTATTGCAGGTGGATTGGTATACCTTTGTTGTATATATGTATATATCAAAGAGGTTTGAATAATTACATGGGTCAAAATGAATAAAAGAAAAGTGAGGAAAACTAGGATTTGTTAGGTATATATAGCTTAACAAAGAGAATCTAGGATGAAACATTATATGGAACATAAGTGTGTTTTGAATCTTATGAGGAAAGGCTAACAGGCCTAGTGGAAAGGCTAATAGGCCTAGTGATTGGTATGTACAATCACCACTGTATGAAATAACTTAATCGGAACCATTATATTTCTTCATTTTCTTTTGAATGCTAACAGACATTCTATGTGCAAAAATGGCACTGTGCAATAATGGCACAAATAATCTTGGCAGGTTTGATTCCCGCTTTGTGTACAAATGGAACCTTATGGGGTAGAGAATTGCGATGGTTAACAGGCCATGTGAAGTGACGATTCATGGGTAATACTCATGAGTTCGAATCCATTTTGTATGTCAAGATTTTTCCAATGGATCCATGACTCGTACCACCTCCTAGACGTAGAAGGGGACGGGAATAGAGGGATACCTTGGTAACGGTTTTTGATTGGCAGTATTGTGTTTGAGTTGTTGAACTCTAAATATATTCCATATAATGTTAGTATATGTGAACTCAAAGTCTAGTTCCTTTTGTTATGACTTGAGATTTGATAGGCTAGAACCTTGTAAAGCCGAGAGGATCCATAAGATAGGGAACTCTCTGAGACTATTTTATCTCACCCCATTATATATTGATTTCAGGTGCTACAGGTTCCGCGAAGGGTAAGGAGAAAGCAGTTTTGTAACACCCTTCTAAAACCCGCGGCAACTTTTAAACAATTATATCCGAGTAAAACATAAACACAAGGGTGCCACAATTATATAAAATAATTAAATCAATCATGGTCAAGTCATGCTTCATTTGGAAACGGTTCACCAAATAGTAATTATGTTTATCACAGCAGAATAAGAAACATTATCAGTTACATCCAATGGAATCATAATCCAACACCAAATAAAGTAGATTAATTTCATAAAACTATATAACTATCGTTCCCCAGTGTTACAGATCAGAGCATGACCGACACGACCCAACATAAACAGATAAACTCTATGAGTCATCCTCACCAAGCACTAATGCCGCTACTCCTAAATCTGAAAATGACAACATGTAAGGGTGAGTCTCATTCTCAATTAGTAAATATTATGCAATTCATAAGCAACAAGCATCATAATATACCGTTCACCCAATTATACATATTCAGATTCACATCTATTATTCATTAATTCACACCATAATAGATTACAACACATACTACAGAAATCCATACAATCATATTATGACAAAATGCATATGACACAACTGACACTATGCATGTGGTACCAATAAACCGTGGAATCAATCCACCTAACCGATCTACGCCTCATCGAGATACGGCCCACTGACACAATTTCCACACAATGGGAAATATGTCCACCAACGATCCAAACATCACCGGGATCCAACAT
This sequence comes from Vicia villosa, assembly GCF_029867415.1. Lineage (NCBI taxonomy): Eukaryota > Viridiplantae > Streptophyta > Magnoliopsida > Fabales > Fabaceae > Vicia > Vicia villosa. The sequence continues at coordinate 114,422 of NW_026706090.1, forward strand.
CAATGTATATGAATGAATGAATCACATATAACATACTTAAAACACATCGAATCACGATGAACAACTCATCTCAACACCACATCACCGAATAAGTATGTACATGTTTTCAACATCATTCAAATAGTCATGCATCCATCACAATCATAATAACAAATCACAACCAATTCATCATCACATCAAACACATTGTCACACCTATCTCATATGCACACAATGTTCAATTCTCATCAAGTAGTTAAATCGAGTTTTTAAAGAAATAAAGTTGGCTAATGTCGCGGGCGAAAAATCGTTGTCTTTCCTCTTTTTGTGGGATGAGACACCTGATGCCTTCTTTGGGCTCGAGTGCTCAAAAAATATGATTTTTCTTTTGTTTCGACCAAACTTTTTATTATTTCCAAAGGAGGAAAAGGAAAAAAGCTGCAATAACCTAAAAGTGGGGGGAGATCTTGGGTAAGAGGGTTGGTTATACGAAGGGAAGGTATTAGCACCCAACGTATCTATAGTACTCTATAGGTTTTTTTGCTTTGTTTTTTTCATTCCATGTTATTGAGAGGTTTTTGTGAGAAAGAGGTGGGACCTAAGGTGTTTGTTTGATTATGCTCGCAAAGATCATCGCGATCCTCTGCATACATATCCCCTAGAGGGAATCAGAGCATCTGTAGCTCGGGGTCTACGGGTGCTAAGGTTTGAGTGGTTTGAGAGAGAAGTTTTGCTCGCCAAGGATACGACCTTGTGCCTACGTATTCTCAAAGGGATGTTGAGAAAGTCAGAGCAATCGTAGTTCCCACTTATGCTAGTGGAAGCAAAGGAAAAGAGACAAATGTCATCTAAATGTTCGATGTATCTAATCTATATCATCACATACATCTGTTTGATTTTTGTTTGAAAATCTTTTCATTATAAGCCCGGGGCCATGCCACTTAGGGTGCTTAGAATGATAAAGATGTTTTTATTGTTTAACCAGCCTTGTGGCAAAAGTTTCAATGAAGTCAGCCTTGTGACAAAAACTTTGATTAATCAGCCAGCCTTGTGGCAAAAGTTTCAATGAAGTCAGCCTTGTGACAAAAACTTTGATTAATCATCCAGTACGGTGGTAAAACAGTTTGATTGATTAGCCAGCCTTGTGGCGAGAAAAAGTTTGATTGATTAGCCAGACTTGTGGCAAAAAAGTTTGATTGATTGATTGTTTGTGATGATATAGAAGAGATACTCCTATCATAGAGATGATAAATGTCTAATCTCCTAGGGTATTTGATTTGGATATTGGGGATGCTTATAAGAAGCCCGTGGGTCCTTGTACGAAGCCCAAGAGGAGGCTATCCGAGGGTCCTTGCATTGTAAGCCCAAGAGGAGGCTATGGGAGGGACAATCCAGGGTCCTTGCATTGTAAGCCCAAGAGGAGGCTATGGGAGGGTCACTCGTTTGTACAAAGCCCAAGGGGAGGCATGGTATAGTTGGTTTGAGCTCTTAGAGCGATTTCACCGGGAAACCATACTCTATGTCCTAACCTAAACTAGTGGAGATTCTTTGCACGAAGCCCAATAGGAGGCTATGGGGAACCTAGTGTTGTACTAAGTTGAACAAGCACACATATCACACATATGAACAAACATGAACAAGTATGAACAAACATGAACAGGTATGAACAATTATATATATGACAAAGTGTGTGTATATAATGGAGTTTATGAAGGAAATATACCTGTAAGCATAATCCATTTGTATACACAGGGCTCGGGACTTATACTCGAGGAGAGGTCCACTTGAATTTATTCAACAGCTATGTAAACAGGTATTTACAAGGGCTTGGGACTTATACCTACATGGAGGCCCATGGTATTTTGGGGAAGATTTAAAGAAACCTTCATTTTTGGTTTGTTATTCAAAGTTAAAAAACAAACTGATCGGGGTATGTACAAAAAATGTATGTACAAAAAAAGCGTACAATGAAATACCTAATTTCATGTACTGGAATGGGTATGTACAAAAGGGGCTCGGGACTTATACCTACATGGAGGCCCATGGTATATTTGAAAAGCTTTGAAATTGTTTTGTTAACAGACGCGTCGTTTGAAAAACGGTTTGAAAGTTTGTTTTGAAAGAAAGTTTATTTATTTTGAATAAAAAGACTGTGTAAAAAGAAAAAGGAGTGGGTCTTATACTCTCTAATATTCGAGAGGCCCCACATCGTTTTGAAAATCAATTGATCAATTAAAAAGATTTAATCAATAGTTTCAAAAAGAAATGGTTTATTGTTTTGAAAAGAATGATCGTTTGTTTTAAAATGGTTTGAATCAACTTAATTAATGTGAAAACAAATCTTTTGCTTAGTTAAGACCTAAGTTATTAAGGTTTGATCACAAAAAATATTTACAAGTGATTAGGTTAAAAAACAAATGAAAAATAATATTTTAAAGTATTAAAAACACTTAAAAATATATCATTTTAAACCTAATAAAAACATATTAAATAAATCTTTTTTTGTGATTTTTTTAATATTGTCAAAATAGGTATATTAAATAAGAAGTGTGCAAAAAATGAATAAAAAATGAGTTAATTTGATTGGTTGAATTAATGGTTGAAGTTGTGTAAAAAACCAAAGAAAATAAGTGATAAAAAGAAGGGTTTGGTCCCATAGGGACTTGAACTCGTGACCTTGAGGTCACCAACTAAAACACTTGCCAACTGAGCTGCGCGCGCAGCTTGTAATATACACGCTTTGGTTTAATTATATTTTAAAATGAATCATTTGAATTTCCTGAACAAAAAATGGCGCCAAGAACACACCCTAATTTGATTTTTGAAAATCTTTGAAACTGGATTGTTTTGATCGAGTAGATAGTCTATCTCACTCGGTTTTTCACAAGGAACATGATGGTGATCCTTAATTTCATTTATTTCCACTCTAAGGTCATCAATTTTCTGGAAATCGTGAAGAACCCTAATTCTGAGATTGATCATGAAATTGTGTATGTGCAAGATAAATAGCAATTGATTGAGGGTTAATGATCCTCATGTGTGCAGAAACAAGATGGTATGTTCATATTTCATTTATGATGCATGGATAATAGAGTTTGAAGTTCATGAGCACTTACCTTAAAAATGGCAAAACTGAGAATTGAATTCTGCAAATGAAGAGTTCCAGTTGTTGTTTCTTGATCTGAACACCTTCAGTGGACCTTATGGAACATGTTTGGATGCTTGGAGTGTATTGAAAACCTCTTGATCAGTTGGTGGAACCCGATCTACAGTAGGGCTTAAGTGAGGATCAAGCTAGTTGATTTTGATGTTTCAGGTCATGGATAAGGGTTGGAACAGTTCATATGAAGTATATGGAGTGTGTTTGGATGATTAACTTGGACAGATATGGCTTGGTATGAGAATTGATATGTTAAGGCTCATTTTATGCAAACATGGTGGTTAAAGAGTGATTCTGAGATTTAGGTGTTTTTGGGGTGTGTGGATGGATCAAACACATCACATTTGATGTTTATGAGATGTTAGGACCATCACTTTGGCCAGAAATTCAAAGGTTTGGAGGTTGGGATTTCTACCTCATTTTGAAACTTGAAACTTGCAACTTAAGAAAGAAGAGAGAAAACCTATAATTGTGAGGTTTTGGTGTGAATTTGGAAGTGATTTGAACCTCTATTTATAGGCCATGTATTCTGAATACAAGGCTCTTGCAAGTTGCTTCAAAGTTTGATGATTTGGCTTAAGGGATAGAAAGGAATCTTTTACATTAAATGCATATGGTTAAAGTTACTAAACCATGGTTAAATTCCAAGCTTCCTATCCTCTTCCATTCTGATCTTCAAATCAGAAAATATCATTCAATTATTGCTTATATGCATCATTACTTGGTCCATTTGGCAATTTGGTTCATAACTTTGGCAAAATGACTTGAAATTTCAAGTGAAAAGTTCACTAATGGCAAAATTCAAAACCATAGCTACACTCCATATTTTTTCATGCTCTTGGACATTTTGGAAAGCTCATATTACACACTTCAAAACCCTAGTTGAAAGTTTCTTCAAGACCTTTAAGGAAATGGGTGAAAAAGATCCATGAACTTTGAAGAAAATGAGATTTCAAGTGAAGTTTTCAAAAAGTACCAACTTTGAAGCACCATATCTCTTAAATGGTTGATCTTATGGAAAAATTTTATATGTGTCAAAGTTGTTTATTGGATCAAAATCTACAACTTTCATGTTGGAAGTTTTTTTCAGTTTGTAGGTGAAATTTTGAGAAATTCCCTTCCAAAGTTTGGAAAAAACCATGAAAAACACTTAGAAAATTTTCTAAGTATGGAAAGTCAAACTTTGACTTTTTGATTCTTGATTGATTTTCTTGATTTTTCTTGATCAAATGACTTCATATATCACATATTGATGATTTAAAACTCCAAAAGTCATGGTTGACCAAAATTCCCCAAAAGTCAATGGTGATCTTGTACAGTTGACTTTTTCTGACGAATCGCGTTTCTGGAGATTTCAAGTGAACCAAGATATCCTCCTCAAAGTAATGGTATGAATGGATAATATTGAGGCATTAGAGGATATTGAACCATAGTTTGAGTTGTGGCCCCATGTCCTGATTAAAAAGTCAGTTGTTCATATGAATTAGGTCAAAAACCCTAATTGTCGACCAGTGAAATTGATGACTGTAGATCTTGAATTGAGATGTAATTTCCATTGGATGTTGTCATAGGGATCATTTGAAGATGATTGAAACCTTTGATTGACTTCCTGGAGACTTTTAGGGTTTCCCAAATGTGATCCCTGATTTCAGTCCCTGATAGTTCAAAACCCTGATCTGAGGATTTGTCTGATCAATCTTTGTGTAGGAGATGTCTTGAGCCAATGGATTAGGTCAAAATGATGCACTTGGGGTCTTTAGGTCATGTCCCAAGTCATTAGATCAACTTCTGAGCAAAAGTCAAGAGTATGCTATCTTCAGTCAAAACCCTAATCTGGTCGGTTCAGAGCTGTTGAGCTTGTTGAAGTGGAATCTCTGAGGACCACATGTTGATTATTGATGAAGATAGTTCTTTTGAGATGAAGGGAGAACAAATACCCTAATTGATTGTTACTTGTACTGATGAGTGATTTCCTGATCAAATCCTGCTGAGTCATAAGTAACAAACACAGGCTATGCAATTTGTTAGAGATGCAAATGATGCATATGCAATGATATGAGGTGGTATCTTAGGTCAAAAATTGGGGTATGACAGCTAATAACAATATTCATCATTCATCATATAAAACATTTAATTACTTGCACAACGCCCAAAACGGCACTAAGAAATGATTCACGGATCAAAAGATACGTTATTTTGAAGTTTGGGAAAATTCACACACAGCAAGATTCGCTCAGCGGAGCAAGGCAGAAGCGAAATCCTTCAGACCCCCGCTCAGCGGACCTCAAGCGACGTCAAACAGAAGCGAACTACGTTGGGACATCCGCTCAGCGGACCTGCGATTTCAACAAACCCCAAGTCTGCGACAGACCCTGCGATTTCACATCCTTTCCACCCAAAAACGATTCCAGACATCACATACAGGCATATAATCATCATACATTCAATTATACACCATAAAACATCATCCAAAATCATTATTAACCAAATAGTTCACACAATTATCATCAATTCAATCCAATTAGAACACCCTAACCTAACAATCCCAATATCTAATTGAATCAAACCATACATCAATCCACCTATTACCTAAGATCACATAAGAGATACTAAAAGGAAGAGTCCCCCCTTACCTCGATGAATTCACTACTAGAAATATGGCCTACGGCCACGCTAAATTTTTCCACGACTCAAAAACTGTGGCCACATGCAAGCTTTAGCTAGGGTTCTGAAAGCGTAGACATATCTTTTAAAACATTGAATCCGGAGTGTGAAAGTGTGGTCTTTTCTTCATTTACCACAGTTTACAAACTGTAGATATTTTAAGCCACAAATAAAAACTGCGGCATTATGATTTTCACTTCAAACTGTGGCCCAAACCCAAAAGAATATATCCCGCCAGAATTTCACTCTTTTTTTAGTTTCCCTCTCCTTAATTATTTTCTTTTATAATTTTTTTAATATTAAAAAAAACATTAAAAATATAAATACCCTCATTCTAACCTAATTTTCCTCTCTTGTACCCTCACCTGTTCCTCATTCGCCGTCCGACAACAACATTTCTACCTCCTTCAAGTAAAAATCGTGAACGCTGATGGTGGTGCGGCCTTCTTCTCTTCTCATCACAAACGAAAGCGTGACCTCTATCTCCGGAGAGATCTTATATCCGTCTTCTTTCGATCCTCTCCGCCTCGTCTCAACGTCTTCTTTTTCCGCCTCTTCACTCGCTTGTGATGTTGTTGAAACTGGTTCTGAATCTGTAAAACTGGGTAAGATCTTTTCAAACCTATTTTTTAATCTCTCTTCTTCTATATCTGTATATTCTGAAGGGTTTGTGTATATAGGAAAATGATGAGCACATTTTTATGGGTTTCACCAACCACCGTTCTTCTCACCAACCACAACGGCTTCTTTTCTCACCGGCCATAATAGGGAAGATTTTGTTGTTTTAAAACTGAATCAACAAGAAACCAACACGATTTTGTTATAAGGTAACATTTTTTATTCAAGTTTTCATTTTGGTTTTGTTAGGGTTTGCGTAGGGTTTCGAATCCTGACTCTGTCGTTCCCAATAACGACTTAGTTGTCTTGATTTTGATTTTGTTGTTTTGTTTTTATGATATATTAATCTTTTATTGAGTTCAATGGCGATTCAGGTGCTTCAGGTGCTTCAGGGGTGTTTAAGGTTATGATTTAACTTTGTTGTTTTGTTTTGTGTTTAATTACTTTTCTACAGTGTTTTCTTTAATTAATTATGTTTTCTTTGTAAAAAATTGATTCAGGTTCTTACAGTTTATAGAAGATTGCACTGAACCAAGTATTAACACTGATCCTAAAACAAGGATATAACAATAGAAATGTGATGAATAAGACATCAAAAATTGATTATAAACCGCTTATGTTGAGACAACAGTTGCATAAACAAATATAGTTCAAACAATTTTATTGAATGGCATTCTGTTTGTGTTATGTTAGAGTGAAAGAGAAGGTCATCAACTTGTCATATGAAGGTTTTTTGTGTTTGTATTAATATCTCCATTTTGTTATTACGCTAAGCGACTACCACCGGTTGCTCTGGATTTTTGTCCGAACTTTGTAGCTAAGTAACTCACTTCTCTCTATATTGATTTAGTATGTTGTATCAATCAAAATGAACATTCACTTTGTTCAATGTTTTTAACCTTATTATCTTTAATGTGTGTTGCTTTGAGAATTAGGAAGAATGGTATCTCTCCGCAAGACTCCATCTCAGTTTAATTTGCATTTATGCTTGTAGGTCTTGGTACTGCTTTCAATGTTGCAAAACTAAAACCAGTTTCTCATGTTTCTCTATCTTTGGACTTGGAGTAGTTAGCCTTGTAGTATCTTACTTTTGTACAATTGACTTTATGGCTGTTGTAATTATGATGGAAATGAAATGATATAATATTAACTCATGCAATTCTCTTTAAACTCAATGCACTCTGAATTGAATGTTAACAGACATTGTTATATTATATACTTATCTGGTCTAGCATATCCATCCTATAAGTTGAATGTTTCATTATAGAATGAGCCCATCATTCTTTTGGCATGAGATTCATGGCTTTACATTTGTTGAGTTTGTACTTGAAACTTAGTACCTCTCTCGAATAAATGATTTAGCCAATACTGCTTAATGTAATTCATTTTGGGGCTGCTTGTGCTATTATACTTACTAGCTTGTTGACATGTGCTAATACTGAGTTTACTTTTTATTTTATTTTGAAGGCTTTGTTGAAAATGGGAGTTCATGGTGTCATTGTATCTGATATGATCGGAAGGCGTCCGATCATATCAGATACAGTGACACCATGAATATAGTACACAATATATTATGCTTTGGGAGTTCATGGTGTCAATGCATGAGTATAGGCTTGAAACTGTAGAAAATGCACCTCCACAGGTAAGTTTAATTATCTTAATTCTTAAACATGTTTCTATATAGTATACAATATATTATGTAGTTCATATACATACTATATATATTTTGTGTTGAGTTTGAGGAGTTAATTAAAGTTTAAACTTGATTAGTGACTTTTAATGAGCATTGTTACTTTATGTTAATTAGTGTTAAAGAGTTTCAACTTCCAATAGTAATTCTTTCACACGATATGTCATTTTCTCATGTTATAGTTTAGTATAATTAAGCTCATGATAACTCCTCTAAACTCATTTTATAGTAACTTAATAATACTATAATATGTAGAGAGCATAAGTTTTTTTTTTCTCAAAGAACATGTAAGAAACTTGTTATTTCATTCTTAAAGAACATGTAAGTAACTTCTTTTAAACAATAGTCGCGACTGCGTAAAGTCTTTCGCGATTTCGGTCGAAACAGGTGTTGTGATACTAATTGCAGCTGCTACGGTGTGAATCAACATAATCTGTACTTAATCATAAAAACGGTAAATGATGGTATTTATATTAGTCGATTAATTAATTCAATTAATCACTATAATATGTTGATTGAATCAAGTTTTGTTCTCTAGTTACTGTGAGTGAAGTAGATGCATTGTATGAACTCTATTTGAATTTGAGCAATTCAATTATTCAAGATGGTCTAGTACACGTTCTATTATTCTAGTACACGTTCTACTATGCTAGTTTGAAAATCTTGGATGAAAAATTAAATAATAATTGATATTTGTTGGTGCAGCATCTGGTGAGCCACCCTTGCTTTTAGCAGCTTCGGTTCACTGTGCCACAAGATCAGCTGTCAATGAAGTGAGGAAACAACTCCTATCATGGAGCAACTTAGATGAATCAGATTCAACATTTCAATTGGGGGGTCCCTGCAACCATGCATGTAGTAAAGGAACTCAGTGGACTAGACATTGTAGAAAGGTACTTGAAATGGAAAATGGACAGCAAGTAAAAGACATCAATCAGCAAGTAAAAGACATCAATCGCACAATAGTTGAAAGCAGGCCTATGTTATTAAATGGTACTTGCATGATTTACTCAATAATTGATGTATTGGGAAGACTCTTTGAGAGAAACTTGTGTTTAATTTAGCTTTTGTTTTGAATTTCTATGGTTGTTTTGAATTTGGGATGACATCAAAACTTAGTATCCAACTTATTAGTGGCACTAAAAAAAACTTACTTTTGACGTTAATGATAATTTGCTTGTAATTAATTAGATTCTAATCATAAATATTATTGTTAATTATATATATATATATATATATATATATATATATATATATATATATATATATATATATATATATATATATATATATATTAAATGACATAATTATGTAATGATACAAAAATAAACCGTGGCTAGATAAATGGTTTAGAATGCATAACATATAGCAACGGTTTTAAATAGGTGGTCATAATGAAACCGTGGCTTTACCATATAGCCACAGTTTTGAAGTCATGGCAAATACAAACCGCGGCCTTAATCAAGCTACCTAAACCGTGGCCTAAAAAAGCCACGGTTGTAAAAAAGGCGTGGTCTATACCAAAAAACCGTGGACTTTACTTTAGGCCACGGCCGAATACTCCGCAGTTGGATTTCCGTGGCCAAACCGTGGCCTCAGTGTTACGCCACGGTTATTTTGCATATAGCCTCGGTTTTCTGGTCGTGGCAGGAGACCTTTTTTTCTGTAGTGATTTCTTGAATGCTCTCCTTCCGGTTTCACGTTCTTGCCTCTTCCTCTTCTCTTGCTCTTTTCACGTGTTCTTCCCTTTTTCCCCCAAATGGTTCCTTTTCTTATTTTATGAAAATAAAATAAAATAAATTAACCACCACTTAGTAAAAGGCCTAACTAATTAGCACCCCTCTTTTACTAACATCACACCATAAGCCCAATGGCTCTTACTCCATCATTTTCCAATTAAATCCAATTTAAAATTCTAAAATTCCAATTATTTAATTTAAATCCAAATTAAATTAATAAACTGAAATTATGGGTGTTACAACTCTCCCCCACTAAAAGAGTTTTTGTCCTCAAAAACATACCTTAGACGAAAAGTTCTGGGTAAGAGTCCTTCATCTGGCTTTCTAACTCCCATGTAACATTTCCACCGGCTGGTCCTCCCCAAACCACTTTCACCGTTGCTATATCTTTACCTCGCAACTGCTTTACTTTACGGTCTTCAATCCTCATAGGTAATGTCTCTACAGTCAGATTATCTCGCACCTGTATATCATCTATCTGAATCTCATGAGACGGATCTGCAATGTATTTCCTCAACTGGGATACATGGAACACATCATGCAAATTAGCGAGTGCAGGCGGTAAAGCAATCTGATAAGCAACCTTCCCAATCTTCTTAGTAATCTGAAATGGACCAATAAAATGCGGAGTTAACTTCTTCGACTTTAAGGCTCTTCCAATGCCAGTCATCGGAGTAACCCGCATGAATACATGATCTCCTTCCTTAAATTCAATATCCTTCCTTCTTTTGTCATGGTAACTCTTTTGTCGACTCTGAGAAGCTCTCATCTTTTCCTGAATCATCTTGATCTTTTCCGTAGTTTGTTGTACAATCTCCGGTCCAACCACCGTATTTTCTCCAGATTCGTACCAACACAAAGGTGTTCTACATCTCCTACCATACAATGCTTCAAACGGAGCCATACCAATACTCGAATGATAACTATTGTTGTAGGTAAACTCAACCAAAGGTAAATAACTATCCCAAGCACCACCTTTCTCTAATACACAAGCTCGTAACAAATCCTATAACGATTGAATCGTTTTCTCTGTCTGACCATCTGTCTGCGAGTGATAAGCAGAACTCAACCTCAACTTAGTACCCAAGGCTTCCTGCAATCCTGTCCAGAACTTAGAAGTAAATCTCGGATCTCTATCCGACACAATACTAGCTGGAACACCATGCAAACTCACTATCTTTTCAACGTACAACTGAGCCAACTTCTCCATCGGATAATCCATTCTTATTGGAATAAAGTGAGCAGATTTCGTCAACCGGTCTACAATAACCCAGATAGAATCACAATTCCTGCTCGTTCTAGGTAAACCAGATACAAAGTCCATAGAAATTCCATCCCACTTCCAATCCGGAACAAACAACGGTTCCATCAATCCAGACGGTTTCTGATGCTCAATCTTCGACTTCTGACAAATTAAGCAGGCATAAACAAACTCAGCAATTTCCTTCTTCATTCCAGGCCATCAAAACAACTTCTTCAAGTCATGATACATCTTGGTAGCACCAGGATGAATACTCAATCCACTTCGGTGTCCTTCTTCCAGAATACTCTTTCTGATCTCAGCAACATCGGGTACACACACTCGGTCTCCAAACCTCATGACACCATTCTCGTCAATTCGGAATTCACCTCCTCAACCTTGGTTAATCAATTTCAACTTATCTACCAATCCAATGTCAGATTTCTGCCCATTTCTAATCTCCTCAAGGATGCTATTAGTCAACTTCAACATTCCCAACTTAACACTATTGGAAGTACTTTCGTATACTAAACTCAAATCTCGGAATTGCTCAATTAAATCCAATTCTCGCACCATTAGCATAGACATATGCAATGACTTCCTGCTCAATGCATCAGCAACAACATTTGCTTTACCAGGATGGTAATTCAAACCGAAATCATAGTCCTTCAGAAATTCTAACCATCTCATTTGCCTCATATTAAGCTCTTTCTGATCAAAGAGATACTTCAGACTCTTATGATCGTTGAATACCTCAAATCGAGAACCATAGAGATAATGTCTCCACAACTTCAACACAAACACCACAGCCGCCAATTCTAAATCATGAGTCGGATAATTCCTTTCATGCATTTTCAACTGTCTTGAAGCATAGGCCACTACCTGCTTATCTTGCATCAAAACACCACCTAAACCCATCAGTGAAGCATCACAGTACACATTAAAAGACTTCGCTGGATTAGGAAAAATTAAGATCGGAGCACTTGTCAATCTTTTCTTCAATTCTTGAAAACCTTTTTCACATTCTGAATCCCATACAAATACTTGTCATTTTCTTGTTAACTTAGTCATTGGTAATGCCAACCTCGAAAATCCCTCAATGAACTTTCTATAGTAACCCGCTAGACCAAGAAAACTACAAATCTCTGAAGCATTCTTCGGCGTCTCCCACTGAGATACTGCTTCTACCTTCATAGGATCCACTGCGATACCATCCTTCGTAATTACATGGCCAAGAAAGCTTACTTCCTTCAACCAGAATTCACATTTAGACAATTTCGCATACAATTTCTTCTCCTTCAATAAATCCAACACCACTCTTAAATGATTTGCATGCTCTTCATCACTCTTCGAGTAAATCAGAATGTCATCAATGAACACTACCACGAACTTGTCAAGATACGGGTGGAATATCCTGTTCATATACTCCATGAAAACACCAGGTGCATTAGTAACACCAAATGGCATAACAGAATATTCATAGTGTCCATACCTCGTTCGGAATGCCGCCTTCAGAATATCTTCCGCCTTCACACGAATTTGGTGATATCCAGACCTCAGATCAATCTTGCTAAACACACAAGCTCCAACCAACTAGTCCATCAAATCGTCAATCCTCGGCAAAGGGTATCGATTCTTGATTGTCACTTTGTTCAGTTGTCTATAATCAACACATAGCCTCATTGTACCTTCTTTCTTCTTAACCAACAGTACCGGCGCACCCCACGGTGACACACTAGAACGAATAAACTTCTTCTCCAACAATTCTTCTAACTGTTTCTTCAGTTCAGCCAATTTCGATGCCGACATGCGATACGGTGCCATTGACACAGGACTAGTTCCAGGAATCAATTCTATAGTGAACTCCACTTCTCTTTCAGGTGGCAACTCACTAACATCTTCTGGAAACACTTCCGGATACTCATTCACTACCCGTAGCTCACCAGTGCTATCGCCCTCTTTCACTCCCATCGAGGAGCACAACATAAATACCACCGCTCCATCATTGATAGCCAAATTCATCCGTTTGATTGACATAGTCAAATCCTCAACACTAACCTCTTCAGGAAAGATAACCGTCTTCGTAAAACAATTGATATGAACTCGATTAAATTGCAACCAGTTCACCCCCAAAATGACGTCAAGTCCTTCAAGAGGAAGGCATACTAAATCCATTTCAAACTTTCTACCAAATATGTCAATAGGACAGTTCAAACAAGCAGAAGAAGTAGTTACTGAACCCGACGTAGGAGTGTCAATAACCATACTTCCATGAATAGCAGATATTTCTAATCCCAATCGTTTAGCACAATCCATTGAAATGAACGAATGGGTCGCCCCAGTATCAATAATGGCAACTAAAGGTGTGTCATGGATAAAACACGTACCTTTAATCAGACGATCTTCCGGAGTAGTCTCTGACCCAGACAAAGCAAAGACTTTTCCACCAGTCTGATCCTTCTTCGGTTTAGTGCAGTGCGGACTGATGTGACCCTCCTCGCCACAATTGTAGCAAGTCACAATCTTCATCCTACAATCTGAAGCAATATGACCCGCCTTACCACACTTGAAGCATTTCTTCTCTCCACTCTTACACTCATTCCTTCTATGCCCAGTCTCACCACAGTTATAGCACCTAACGGGAGCACCAGAATCTCCCCCACTAGGCCTCTTCCAATCCCCAGCCCTAGGATTTACTCTACCATATGGCTTACCTCTATCCATAGGCTTCTTACCTTTCTTGTCAACCAACTCGCGAGAGTGAGATGACTTCAGCTTAAGGTTATCCTCTTCGAAGATCCTACTACAGTCCACTAAATCGACAAATCGCTGAATTCTCTGGTACCTGATCCCTTGCTTGATCTCATCACGAAGACCATTCTCAAACTTGATGCACTTTGAGAATTCACTAGCCTCGTCATTGTTGTAGTGAACGTAGTACTTCGCCAACTCGACAAATTTCGAAGCATACTCTGGTACCGTCATATTACCCTGAGTCAGCTCCAAAAATTCAATCTCTTTCCTGCCACGAACGTCTTCAGGAAAATACCTCCTCAGAAACTCTCTCTTGAACACAGCCCAGGAAACAGCTACACCATAAGCATCCAATTCAGCCCTGGTAGCCATCCACCAGTCATCAGCCTCTTCGGACAACATATGAGTACCATATCTCACTTTCAGGTTCTCAGCACAATCGATGACTCTGAAAATCCTCTCGATCTCCTTAAGCCATTTCTGAGCACCTTCAGGATCATGTGTTCCCTTGAACAACGGAGGATTGTTCCGCTGAAAGCTGTTCAGCTGCCTGTCAGCACCAATACCAGCTCCATTGACATTCCCTCCCAGTACACCAGCAATCATGCCCAAAGCTTCAGCAATTGCATCGTCGTTTCTTCCTCCTCTTCCGGCCATTGTTCTGTTAAATATAAAGCAATATTCATTAGAACAAGATGTATCGATAGTGTCAGCCTTACATTATTCGCATACAAGGGATTAACTGACACTAAGACTCTGACTCAAACGACCGACTATGCTCTGATACCACTATTGTAACACCGTTCTAAACCCCGCGGCAACTTTTAAACAATTATATCAGAGTAAAACATAAACACAAGGGTGCCACAATTATATAAAATAATTAAATCAATCATGGTCAAGTCATGCTTCATTAGGAAACGGTTCACCAAATCGTAATTATGTTTATCACAGTGGAATAAGAAACATTATCAGTTACATCCAATGGAATCATAATCCAACACCAAATAAAGTAGATTAATTTCATAAAACTCTATAACTATCGTTCCCCAGTGTTACAGATCAGAGCATGACTGACACGACCCAACATAAACGGATAAACTCTATGAGTCATCCTCACCAAGCACTAATGCCGCTACTCCTCAATCTGAAAATGACAACATGTACGGGTGAGTCTCATTCTCAATTAGTAAATATTATGCAATTCATAAGCAACAAGCATCATAATATACCGTTCACCCAATTATACATATTCAGATTCACATCTATTATTCATTAATTCACACCATAATAGATTACAACACATACTACAGAAATCCATACAATCATATTATGACAAAATGCATATGACACAACTGACACTATGCATGTGGTACCAATAAACCGTGGAATCAATCCACCTAACCGATCTACGCCTCATCGAGATACGGCCCACTGACACAATTTCCACACAATGGGAAATATGTCCACCAACGATCCAAACATCACCGGGATCCAACATTAATGCATATGAATGAATGAATCACATATAACATACTTAAAACACACCGAATCACGATGAACAACTCATCTCAACACCACATCACCGAATAAGTATGTACATGTTTTCAACATCATTCAAATAGTCATGCATCCATCACAATCATAATAACAAATCACAACCAATTCATCATCACATCAAACACATTGTCACACCTATCTCATATGCACACAATGTTCAATTCTCATCAAGTAGTTAAATCGAGTTTTTAAAGAAATAAAGTTGGCTAATAACAATATTCATCATTCATCATATAAAACATTTAATTACTTGCACAACGCCCAAAACGGCACTAGAAATGATTCACGGATCAAAAGATACGTTATTTTGAAGTTTGGGAAAATTCACACACAGCAAGATTCGCTCAGCGGAGCAAGGCAGAAGCGAAATCCTTCAGACCCCCGCTCAGCGGACCTCAAGCGACGTCAAACAGAAGCGAACTACGTTGGGACCTCCGCTCAGCGGACCCCCCTCCGCTCAACGGAGCTGCGATTTCAACAAACCCCAAGTCTGCGACAGACCCTGCGATTTCACATCCTTTCCACCCAAAAACGATTCCAGACATCACATACAGGCATATAATCATCATACATTCAATTATACACCATAAAACATCATCCAAAATCATTATTAATCAAATAGTTCACACAATTATCATCAATTCAATCCAATTAGAACACCCTAACCTAACAATCCCAATATCTAATTGAATCAAACCATACATCAATCCACCTATTACCTAAGATCACATAAGAGATACTAAAAGGAAGAGTCCCCCCTTACCTCGATGAATTTCTTGAATGCTCTCCTTCCGGTTTCACGTTCTTGCCTCTTCCTCTTCTCTTGCTCTTTTCACGTGTTCTTCCCTTTTTCCCCCAAATGGTTCCTTTTCTTATTTTATGAAAATAAAATAAAATAAATTAACCACCACTTAGTAAAAGGCCTAACTAATTAGCACCCCTCTTTTACTAACATCACACCATAAGCCCAATGGCTCTTACTCCATCATTTTCCAATTAAATCCAATTTAAAATTCTAAAATTCCAATTATTTAATTTAAATCCAAATTAAATTAATAAACTGAAATTATGGGTGTTACAAGTTTGACTTTCCTTATGTCTTCTGTTCTTTTGGCATGGCGAAGCTTCCGTTGTGGAGTTTTATTTTGGGATCATTGTTTTGATCTAGTTCTTAGTATTTTGTTTTGAACATCTTGTATATATTATGCCATTGTGTAGAATTTTTGTATTAGGGCATTAATGTATATAATGTGTTGACTAGGAACTTATTGTATTTCAGTACCAAATACTTGGATTCATGTATAAATATATGCTTTGATGTATGTAATTATATATGGGTGTTACAGTTGGTATCAAAGCAGGTCGTATCCTCGACCTAGCCATGAGATGTTCTAAGTGTTTCTTTCTGTCCAAGATGTGTTGTGTTCCCATGATTTTTGTTGTGTTATGACTATGGTATTGAGCATGATCAACTTAATTCAATTTTTGTGACCTCCAGGAACATGGTGACGCAGGACTCGTGGTCGACCCCACACTCAGCCTCCACAAGTGAATCCATCAGATGGAGGTGAGAATGTTCCATGGCCCCAGTTTATGCAACAAATGCAACAGCAGCAGAATCAGTTCATGCTGCAGATGATGCAACAAATAAATGGCGGTCATAATGTTCCAGTGGTTGTATCCGAAGCTGCAGGTGGGACTTATAGGGATTTCTTTCGCATGAATCCTCCGGAATTTCATGGCGGATTAGATCCTATGAAAGCGCATGAGTGGGTGGCCAGTATGGAGGGAATCTTTGAGATCGTGCATTGTAATGAAGAGAACAAGGTAGTGTTTTCTTCTCATTCGCTGAAGGGTCCAGCTATGAGATGGTGGAAGAGTGCTTCTGCTTTGATGATTATTCGGGAGGTACCTAAGGAATGGGATAATTTCAAGACCACTTTTATGGAGAAATATTTCCCTAGTTCACTGAGGACTAAAAAGGAATTGGAGTTTCAACAGTTATGGCAGGAGAATATGTCAGTGGCTACTTATGCTGAGAAGTTTGAAATTTTGGCTGCTTACTCTAGGCAGGCCGCGTATGCTCCTGATGAGAGATGAGGAATTTCAATATCCAATAATGGAAATGAATAAGGTGAGAAATCACAATATCCAGGAATAGCACTGAATAAAGTGTGAAACATCTTTCAGTAATGGCACAAAAAGAAGAAAGAGACTTCTTTCAGGAATGGCACTAAAAGAAGAAAGGGCATCACAACATCCAGGAATGGCACTGAAAGAAGAAAGGGCATCACAACATCCAGGAATGGCTCTGAATGAATAAAGGGCATCACAACATCCAGGAATGGCGCTGAATGAGGTGAGAAATCACAATATTCAAGAATGGCAATGAATAAGGTGAGAAAAAAATTTCAGGAATGACACTGAAAAAAGAAAGAGACATCTTTCAAGAATAGCACTGAAAGAAGAAAAGGAACTACAACATCTAGGAATGGCACTGAATGAGGTGAGAAATCACAATATTCAAGAATGGCAATGAATAAGGTGAGAAAAAAAACTTTCAGGAATGGCACTGAAAAAAAGAAAGGGACATCTTTCAGGAATAGTACTAAAAGAAGATAAGGGAATTACAACATTCAGGAATGGCAATGAATGAGGTGAGAAATCACAATATTCAAGAATGGCAATGAATAAGGTGAGAAAAAACTTCCAGGAATGGCACTGAAAAAAGAAAGGGAATCACAACATCCAAGAACGGCACTGGATGAGGTGAAAAGTATCTTTTAGGAATGGCACCGAGAGAAGGAAGGGACATCTAGGAATAGCACTAGATGGAGAAGACAAACAAGTATCTGTTTTAGGTAAATGCCAAGTGAGTTGGACTTTGATCTCAAGGTGAAGATATTGATAGCGGCGGGACCTTGAAAGAATGCAAATGAGTATGAATTTTGTTCTCATGCACGATATTGAATTTTTCTATGCATGATATGTGGATGATCAATGTAATGCATTTGGTTATGACAACTGAGGTAGACTCTTTTATGAGGGAAGATTAGAACTCTGATTCCTCAACACAAGAACATTGCCAACATGGTTTTGTCACAATGATGATCCTTTTGAGAAGGACTGATAAACTGCTTGGGGATCGCTGAAGGAGACTGCCCCTTATTGACTGTGGTAGGTTAACTGATCATTGCTTCAGTTGAATTATCGCACTGATCATGGCTTCAGTTCTTGAAATAACTGATGTAGATTGTCATACCCTAATTTTTGACCCCCCTGAGATGACATATCTTCAGGATTTTCATCAAGTCAAAGTAAGTACCCAGAGCAGTCTGACATTCAATCGAGGGTGTTCAAAGACAAGAAAACTCAGGCAAAGGATCAATCAATAGGAGGATTAGTATCTAACACAATCATGAGACTCAAGAGCTTCATTATTTCACCTATGATTGATTAGACACCCAGTCATCTAAGTACAGAATTACTCAGATCAACAGACCAGGGTTTGGAGCCTTATCAAGGACTAAAATCAGGGAACACTTTTGGGAAACCCTAAAAAGCCCTAGGGGACCATTAAAAGACATCAATCATCTTCAAATAACTCATATGACAAGATCCACTGGACATTACACCTCAATTCAAAGTCTACAGTCATCATTGTCCTCTGGTCGACAATTAGGGTTTTTGACCTAATTCCCCAAGATAGTTGACTTTTAATCAGGGCATGGATCTAAAACTCAAGACATGATCCAAGAGTCTCTATTACCTCAATATAATCCCTTTACATCATTCATTTAAGGAGAAGATCTTGTTTCTACACAAAAGTCCAAAATCTCACCTTATTTGGAAAAAGTCAACTATATGGGATCACCATTGACTTTTGAGATTTTTGGTCAAAACATGACTTTCAAGGATCAATATCATCAATATATGGATATTAAAGTCATTTGAACAAAGAAATTCAAAGAAATTCATCAAGGAGCAAAAAGTCGGGAATTAGGGTTTTTTAAGGCATGGTGAGAACTCAAAATTTCACCTACACAACTCAAAAAACTTCCAACATGAAAGTTGTAGATCTTGCAAAATAAAACAACATCTTACAAAGGAACTTTTTTCAAAAGATCAATCATTTAAGAGTTTTGGAAATTTTGGAGTTTTAGGTCATAAACACTTAGAAATTTTTCTAAGTGTTTTAACCTAGTTTTCTTCCAACTTTGGCCTCATTTTTCACAAATTTGCCAAAGGATTCTGAAGAAACTCCAAACTAATGATTTGAAGTAGATGTTTAGGGCTTTCCAAATTGTGTTCAACCTTCTCCAAATTCATTTTGAGCTAAGAGTTATGCTTGTTCAAAGTTGGCCTCATGAAGTGAAATTATAGGTCATGTACAATTTGAAACTTTGCAATTTTGTGCATTTTGCTTCACTAAGTGATGCTACACGACCTCTAATACATCTGAAACCATACCACACATCCAAATTCATCATTGCATAAGGATTAGAGAAGATTCCCAAAAACAAAGGCATGTGATTATGTAATGATTGCATTTTTGAATTTATGGCAAATGATGAATCATCAAGGAATCTTGTTCTAAGCCAATTAGAACTCTCCTCTGAATCAGAAATGTTCCCTTGGATCATACAAGATCAATGGTTGGGGAAGCTAGCCCGAAAATGCATCATTGCATTTAGGATCTTTTCAAATTTTCTTCTTGGCTAAGAAACCAAAACTCTCTCATTAAGCAAGCTCACTCCCTCAATCAGTACTGAACCATTTACCTATAAATAGGGGAGCATACTTCAGTAGAAAAACACACCAAAGCAACTCAATTCCTTGCTTTCTCTTTCTCTTCTCATGCTTATTGTTTTTCAAAGTTCTTTGGCAAGAAGAATCGTTTTCTTCAAACCAGAGCTCATCTTTGGAAAGTAAGCATTCTAACATCTCAAGGAAGGTCATTTGAGGTGATCCAAGCACCTGGATCACTTCTGTAAGTGGAGGAACACCATTGTTGCTCTCACTTTGGAGCAGTTGCAGTTGGAGGTCCATAGTGCAATTCAGAAGGTTTCCAATCAAGCTAAGCATCCAGGCATGTTCCATAGGAGGTAGTGAAGCTGTTCAGATGGCTGCAGCTCATCTGTAACTCAAGAATCATCACCCTCCATGTTCACTTGAAGCTCAAATCGAGGGAGGTCCATAGAACAATTCAGGAGGATTGAGGTTACAACAAGCATTCAGTTAGCATCACTGAACCACAAGGAAGCTTTTGGGATCATTCATACAAGCCCAGGTGCTCTCTATCATCCTCACGACCTCCATTTTCAGAGGTAAGTTTCTGAACTCTACCTCTTTAATTTAAGCACTCTTTGTGATAAAGCTCGATTCTATCTTGTTAAGCATCATCAGAGGATTGAAAACCCTCTATCGTCATTCATTTATCTTTCAGTATAGTCATTTAATTTGATTTTCAAAATTTAGGGTTCTTCACGATTTCTGGTAAATTAGTTAGATATAGTTGATATAAATTTATGTTAGTTACATATTTAGAATCGTGAGTGAATTTAGAATAAGTTTCATCTTTACATCTTTGCAAATGGTTGAGAAATGAGCAAGTTCATAAATTCAAAATCTGAGAACTTGAGGTTGAAGATGACAATGGTGGTGGCGCGCAAATTTCAAATTCAGGGTTGAGTTTATTTTATTTTGAATGATACCTGTTTCATAAACGACTAAAACGTGATAGCCCAGTGGTAAAGAGTGTTTGTGTGTTGCGCGTGCCCAAGGTCTGGGGTTCGAATCCCCCTCGCCCCAGACCTTTTGATTTTATTTTCTTTTTGCTTCTATACACTTGAATAACATATGAGTTGCAAAGGAGTCAGTTTACTATCACCATGCGCGCGCTGGCCCAGTGGTTTGGTTTTGGGTGTGTGACTTGGAGGGCGTGAGTTCAATCCCTCTAGGTGACAAAACCTTATTTTTTATCACTTTTCCCATTTGATTTCTTCACAACTTTACACAATTAATTAACCTATCAAATTAAATCATTTTCACTTCATTTTTCACACACTTGTTATTTAATATATCTATTTTATGAATAATCAAAAAATCATAAAAATATTATTTATTTCATATATTTTTATTAGGTTTAAAATAGTATGTTTTAAGTGTTTTCTTAAATACTTTAAATGCATATATTCATTTTGTTTTAACCTAATTATTTTTGTGAATAAAGTTTATGATAAAACCCTAATTATTTAGGTCTTAATTAGGCATAGATCTTTTTTCTTTACCTTAATTAAGTTGACTTTCTGTCAATTTTCAAAACTGTTTTCAATCTCCGAATAAATCGAATAATTAAGGTTTTCAAACAACAAAACCTTATATTATTTCAAATCATTTTCAAAACTAATTTTACACCAGTACTATAAAGTATTGGGCCTCTAATAGAGTGTAAGTCCCAAACACCTTCTCTTCTTAGCTTGTTTTCAAAACTGTATTTTCAAAATCTTCTTTCTGTTTTCAAAACATTCTTCTGGTATTTGAAGGGCATTATTCCCGGTGAAACTCTTCAGATACCTATGTGACCTTTGTCCATCTTCACTTCTTCTGTTTTCAAAAACCATTAACTGTTTATCATATATATATTCAACTGTTATCCATCAATTGCTGGTAAAGCTTTGTACATACTTCTTCAAAGGCCTCCACTCCATCCAGGTTAGGCTTTACAAGCTTTCAATTTACAGTCTTTATTTAAATTACTGTCAAATATAAATTGTGCATATATATTAGTTTAGAACTACGTTTGAGTATAAACCTTAGGACATTTAAACTATATATATATATATATATATATTATAGGAATATGACCTAGGATTGAGAATGTCTTCCCGGTGAAGGCTCTTTCCTAATTAGAGATCTGTAGTTCAAACCCCCAAGATGAATTATTCCCGGTGAAACATCTTGGCAAAAACCTTAGAATCCAAAAATATAGGACACATCCACCCAAAGAGGAATTATTCCCGGTGAAACCTCTTACCCATTTGCTTAGAGCCAAAATAAGTTCAAAACTACATAGCTTTCTCTTGTGCTATAACAAGGACCCTCGATTAGCCTCCTCTTGGGCTTTGTACAAGGACCCACAGGCTTCTTAAAAGCATTTCCAGCTTCCTCTTGAGCTTGTATACAAGGACCCATCAGGTTTCTTATAAACATAGGAACAGGTCTTTAGTCACCTTTTAGCCTACCCTGGTGAGTTTTCTTCCAATTTAAACCAGACTTTTAACAAGCCAAGTTTGTCTCAATTTTGCATTGAGTACACCTTTTGGAATGAGAGACATGGACAGTCTCTGTCACCCTTATCTTCATCAATCTTCCTTAGCAGAGTCTAGGATCCATATTTGCTTATCCTCAGCATGAGTCAGCCTTCATCTTGGGCTTTAAACAAGAAGTCTCCACTAGATAATCTTTCTGCCATTCACCAAAAGAGTCAAAACCCCTGGAAAGGGTTAGCCTCCAAATCAATCCATCATTTCAATAAAAACCCCTGGAAAGGGTTAGCCTCCAAAGTCAATTAATCAAAAAGAGTCACGACCCCTGGAAAGGGTCAGCCTCCAAAAAAACATGATAAAGTCAGTCTTTTAACAGACAATTTCTCCAGCTGAGTCAAAACCCCTGGAAAGGGTTAGCCTCCAAAATCAGTCTTTCAAAAAATCAAAGATTCATTCTCTTAGGAGATAATCTCCCCAAATAGAGTCTCCCTAAGTAGAGTCAGCCTCAATTCTGGGCTTCGTACAGAACACCAAAAAAATCCTTAGTTTAAATACTCCCCAGTTGAGTTATCATTTCAATAAGTCAATAAAATCAATCAAAAAGCCTCAAGCTTGGGCCTCATTCAAGCCAGCTAAAGTCAAATCTTTCATATAGTAAATAGACATAGCTTATCTCTATAGAGAGATATTTTTACTACTCTACCACATTCAAACAAACAAACATTTCAATTTCAATTTCATTCAAAGTCTCCCATTTAGGAATCTGAAAGACATGCTCTGGCACATCCCCAGACTTGTACACTTTCCCTAATTTGGATGAGCATCTTTCTTTCATTTTAGAGGCACGATGGCTGTCATACTTGATCAACCAAGTAGACTCCCCTCTTAATGAAACATCATTTTTTTAGCTTTTCTGTCACTTTTAAATGTTTGTGGTAGAATAGTACAAATACCTCTCTGTAAAGATGATTTCATGTCTCTTTACTGTAAACAGAGATTTAATTCCAAGCTTCAACCTTGAGCTTCAAGCAAGGCACCAAAAACAAGTAATTTCCCTAGTTAGTTCCCCGAACTACATTAAGCTCTGACTTCCACTAGGGATATGTAGGCATGAGGTTCACAAGGAATCTCAGCGAGCTAATAAAATACCAAAAATAGTCAGTCTGTCTATCTGTCTGTCTTTCTTTAATCAATTCAATTCTCTCTCCTAACACAAAGGAGAAACTTTCCCAATCATTAGCAGCAAACACAATCACAATGACACAGAGAAGGTTCCTGTAGAGTACTACAGATATGTAGGGTGTTTAAACACTTCCCTATGTATAACCGACCCCCCGGACTCCAGAATTTCTAGTCTAGGTGAAATCCCCACACTTAGCAAACTCCTAGGGTTTAGTTGAGATCTTTTTTTCCCTTTCTTACTCGTAGGACCAATAAGAAAGTTCGTGTGATATCGTAGGAAGAACTGAAACAAAATTCATCCCACCACGGGCGCATTCTCCTTCCAAATTTCGCGTGAAGGGTTTAGCGTGCCGTCCTCCCAAGTGAAACGGGGAGGTAAAGAAAACGACACCACATAGATAAACCGACTGTTGCTCCAATTCTTGAAATGAGTATAGGGAACACTTGCCCCAGTATAAGTCTTGAACAACAAGATCTTGAAGTAATGTGCCCCTGATAGGATCACTGATCAAGCTTCTTAACTGTTTGAACTTCCTAAAAGATGAGTACTTGCGGATAAAATGTTCATTAAAAAATGGTAATTTTAATGCAATGCTCAAAGCATATTTTGAAATCAAATTCATTTATTGGAATGATGATATTGATGTAAAGAAAATTAATCAAATGTCCAAACACAATGGTCTAGATATTCAAAGTGAAATATGAAGAAAAGGTATGGAAAAAACAAATGATTTGCAAAAATCTTTATGAGTCAGGTTAACGCAACCTTAGCGTAATATGCTTTCAAAATAAGCCTTGCTTCAATTAGGTCTTTTGAGGGTTGTAACGTGGCTTGGTTCAGGGTTTCAGAAACAAAGGATATAGGCTCAAAGTATATTTGTACCCACCCCATTCTTCGCGATGATCTCCAATCCTACGCTCAGTTAATTCAAATTATGCATTCAGGCTCCAAGAGGCTTTGGAATTGCACCTATGATAATGATGATGGTTTAAAGACCAAGGGAATCTTTGAGATGGCAGTCACCTCTTCCTTTCGATAGTCACAATGTTTTATTGTTGTTCAAGGAATTTATTGACTTTTTTTTCTATTATCCCTAAATTTTGCCTGAACTGTCTTCATTTGAGGTCACAGTCAGCGGGATGCCTCAGTTTTGCCTAAGTCTCCTTCGTAGGTTTTGACTTAGCGGGCTTTTTTTTCATTGACTTTTTTTTGTTATTGGAAAGATAGTGACTGCCCTGATAATGATTGATGATAACCATCTTGGTCACTTTTGATTGAAACCCTTATTGAAAGGTGCACTTAATGATTCTCTAGAAATTGAATGCATAAACAAATTAACTGAGAACTACCCTGCCCCAGGTTAACATTGCAGGTTATTTTCATACAAAAGGAAACACCAACTTCTAGGCTCAAAGGGGTAGACTAGGGATTAACTTCCTTATTTCTTCAGTGTTTGGGGATTGAAACAATGCCTGTACATCATCAGCAAAGTTCTGTTTGAAAGCATACAATTCAACAACTTGAGTATTTTATTTTCATCATCCTCCCTCCAATTTTTGCATAAACAAAAGTTTGATAAAGAAAGTGAACAAGAGATATATTTTTGTTTTTTTTTAAAGATAAAACATAAAGAAGCATACAATGGATGTAAATGGATTGATTCAAATATGCAATGCTCATTTCATTAAAATTAACATTTTGAAACAAACAACATTCAATGCAGCACACAATACTAACAAGGAAATTGCAAACAGAAGGAAATAAGGCCTAGTGACTAATCAGTGACGAGGATGAGCTGCCTTGTCTGATATATTGGCTCTTCAATTGGATAACTTCTACTATTAGCAAATCTTGGCCTCGTTGAAGTTCTTCCATAGTCTTCAGATTCATGCCTCCAGTTCAATGTGTTGAGGAATCAACATGACGGTAGACATGCCACTTGAGGGTGAATACAGATGAAGTGAGTCTTTTGTTGACAACTTGAATGTATGAATGCAGGTGCATGATATTTTTTTTACATGCAGGAATGATGCAATGTCATATGATATGGAATGCAACACGATGTTATACATAGACTAAATTAAAATGATAAATGTAAATGGATACAGAACCTACTGAGGAAAGCTTCTTATAATAAGACAGTTCTATGTTCTTTTACCCAAGAATCCCCCTCACAAGGTTAACTCTAAAGTTTTTGGATATAACGGTTCCTATAGGCATCCGAGCATGGTCAAAATTTCGTCATGCGACAGGTGAACCATCTTATGATAAATTTCATGAATATGTAACCTCTAGGCGAGGTTATTGTACCAATCATACAAGGAGTGCACCTTGGGGATCGATACATAACTTCTTTAGATGGAACGGGTTCTAAAGGTCCTTGGAGTTAACGACGAAATCAGGTTTCAATCAGGCGACGGGCAAACCATCTTATGACAAATTTCATGAATAAGTCTCCTCCAAGTGGGGTTTTCGTATTAGCCATTCAAGGTGTTCACCTTGGGGACTAGCACTACACAACCACCTCCTAACTTATGTTTTTATCTTGTTTTTCAAAACTCGGGTTGAGAGCTTCACTCAAGTATCATTCCCATTAATACAAATGAGTATATACAGAAATAAATAAAAAATGATAAAGCAAGAGTAAAGAAACATAAATAACACAAGAGTAAACATAAAGAATACAAGAATAAGCAAACAAAATCAAACACTCAAATATAAAACAAACTAAACTAGGGTTGACCCTCTAAGGATGTCCCCAGCAGAGTCGCCACTTTCTGTAGCGGTAAAAAATACTCGAGTATAATCACGCGCTCGAAGTACAACAGAGTCGCCACCAAATTTTATTTATTCCAAGAGGAAAGGGAAAATATCGATAAAACCCACAAATAAAAGGGAAATGGATAAGATGGTCATCGTAGCCAAATTAGGGTTCGGGAGTCGGTTAAGAAAGGGGAAGGTATTAGCACCCCTCACCTCCATCGTACTCGATGGGACCCATTTAGTTAGTTTCGTGTTTGAGTGTTTAGCGTAATGTTTGCGCTCTTGAGCTCATTTATCGAGAAAAGGTAAAAGAAGGGATTTTTATTATTATGAAGAAAAAAATGATTTTTTATTATTATGCTCTCCAAGACGTTTGTATCTTGTGCCTACGTATTCCCTCGTGCAATGGGAAAGTCAGAGCAATCGTAGTTCGGGCTAAGAACCACGAAAAGTTTGTTGGTTGATTTTTGCGAGACGTACTCGATCGCTTTCAAATGGAGACAATAATACGCGCACATGGATAAGAGGTCACTACAAGAATGGATGACTAAATCAAGAGTAAGACAAGATTTTGGCCATCATCGCATTCGAGTGGAAGATATTCGATCTTCACAGGTGGAAGTATGTCCGCATATAAAATTGACTAAGTGTCTCGTTTATGAAAAGAGTTTTAAAATGGTAAGGAGATATTTGCAGACGTTTAGTAAAGGATTAAGCATAGGTGTGCACCTAGTGCGTCTTTACCCAAGGTATTCAACAAGAGCGAGTCCTATTGTCACTTGTTATCCACATTGGTAAAAGAGGATATGGACGGACTTTTAGTAAAGGATTGAGCATAGGTGTTCACCTAGCGTGTCTTTACCCAAGGTATTCAACAGGAGCGAGCCCCATTGTCACTTGTTGTCCCTGTTAATAAAAGAGTTTTGATTCAAAGGATCAAGATATTCAAGAGGTGTTCACTTCTTGTCACTTGATCACTTTGATTTGAGTAATGTATTTTAATTCAAAAGATCAAATTATTCAAGAGGTGTTCACTTCGTGTCACTTGATCACTTTGATTTGATTAATGTATTTTAATTCAAAAGATCAAGGTATTCAAGAGGTGTTCACTTCTTGTCACTTGATCATTTTGATTTGATTAAGAAAGGTTTTTTTTTAAAAGGTGCTAATCCAAAAGAATCGAGGTATTCAAGAGGTGTACACTTCTTGTCACTTGATCTTTCGGTATGGTTTAAAGAAAGTTTTAAAAGAAGAAACTCGACGTTGGATCGAGAAATTATTTGACGACTTGGCGTTGGACCAAGGTTTATTTACTTTTTGGATTGAGATTAACCTAATATTTTTAGTATTTTTAATATGGACAATAAAACTAACATATTTTTGATGTTTTGATATTAAAATGAAGTCTAAAGAAATATTTTTGGGTTTTTATGATAATAATAAGAAACTATAAAAAACTAACATATTAAAATACAACAATACAAAAACGAATAGTAATAGGCTGAAAAATAAGTAAAATGGAGGGTGTAGAAACAAATTGGGCGCTGGGAAAATAGACTGGGCCGCCCAGTCTTGGCCCAAATTGAAAATAAGCCAACCAAGGGGGTGTGAACCAAAGCAGAGTGGTGTAGCAAAATCGTATGGGCCGGATCACCACAACTTGAGCCCAATTTCCAAATGACACAAAAAAAAACCTAAATCGCTAAAAAAAAGGAAAGATCCGGCATTCTAGTTTTTATGATTCAATAATATTAATATAATAAAAATAAATTAATGTGATACAAATTTTTTTTAAAAAAGAATGAGTAAAATTTTTTTTCCGCTTAAGCATTAATATATTATCAACCGAAGTGTTTTGTCATTATAAATTAAACTTGGACACCATTTAAGAACTAGAAGTATGAAATTTATATGAAAAAAAAAAACAAGGTTTTAATGGATATGCACTGACAGTATAAAATAGTTTTACACTGTCGTCTAATAGAAAATCACAAATCTGCCATGTCATTAAAATATTTTTAAAATAAATAAATAATTTAATTGGATACATGGTTGTGATTGGTTTACGATTTAAAATTATTTTACACTGTCATTACATCACTCATTATCTCAAAGAAAAAAACACAATTTAATTATAATAAGAGAAAAAGTTTCATACACTGCCAACCAATCACAATCTTGTATCAGAATAAATCATATTTTAATTTAAAAATTCTTTTAATGACAAGCCACCTTATTTGTTTTCTATTGGATGACAGTGTAAAATAATTTTACACTGTCAATGTATATAAATTAAACTCTTATAATAAAATTACTAAATAAAAAAATTAAGTTAACACAACACCATATGATGAAACCATGCTTTGTTTTTTAATATCTATCTATCTATCTCTCTTCCAAATTAATTTATATATTGGCTTTTTATTTCACCTATATATATGTTTCCTCTACATTTTTCTTATCACAACTAAACAAACATAAATTATGAATTAGTATTAATCTTGACTAAAACAACTCAATAGATCCGCAAACTAGGCAACTTAGATGCAACTAACTTACCTTCCTAACATGTCTTCTTATATATCTCACAATGTGTATTTAATTATATCTCAAACATGGTTTTTTCATTCAAATGCCTAAGAGGTCATGGAAGCCATGAATCAATCAACAAAAGTAGATCATCACGTAATGGTAATGGAATAAAAGAGATGGTGATGTTTTGGAGGAAAAACAAACATGTTGAAAATGAAACAAATGAAGCTTTAATATTAAATCTTCCCGACGATGTTCTCGAAAAATGTTTGGTTCATCTTCCACTCGAAACCCTAATGGATGTTAGGCTTGTGTGCAAAAAACTGAACTCCTTCACTACTAGTTCTAGATTTCTTGAAATGAGGAAGAAAGAATTTAAACCTTCATGGTTGTGGCTCTTTGGTTCTCTTAGATTTGGCTCTAAAAATGCTGGTCTTACTGAGTTATTTCACTTGATCTATCTCACAACCAAGGATACCATCCCTTCACATCCTCTTGATAAGAAGTTTTTGAAGAACTTGAATCTTCCAAATGATATATCAAATCCCAACGAAATGATATTGTTCATGTTGAATAAAATTGCTGAGAGGTCAATTTCAATTATATGAATTATATGAAGAAGCAACCTAGTGTCACACTTTCAAGATGTTAGTTATAATGTGTTAGAAGTTATTTTGACACAACAATCGATTGATACGATTTTGATTTCTTAATTACTATTTTGTAACTTCTCTTATTATAATGTAATAGTTCATTCATATGAATTTTATACTTGTATCCGATGTGTGACAAATTTTTGTAGATAACAATTTTGAACAAAGACCAATCGTTCAAATATCATTATCTATTATTTTGGTGTAAAGCTAAGACTATGTGAAATTGGTTTTCGTGCGCAAAAGGAAAATAGTTTGATTTTCTAATATTAGATGCAAGAGTTCGAGATCATGATTATTGTCTCCCGACTTTACTCTTGCAAATCCCCATATTAACCATAGTGAAAATTTTGAATTTTGTAGGAAATACAAAAACTAGTGGTGTTGCCCATTTAGGTCGGCGCGTCGTGGAACTTTAAAACTCAAAAGACACCTGCTTTCGCAGCATGAATATTAAGTTTAATAATATTTTATAAAGAAAAGATATTCACTTGATCAATTTGATCCACTTTCGCAGGTATTCGAAGCTATCATTTGAATTTCTATGTTAGATACCATTTCCGCCCTTTCGGTGCGTAAACAATATCCATATACCTCTACTTTCGTAGCAAGTTTATTTATCTTTGAAAACATAAATTGCAAAAATTTTGCATCATTTTCATTATAATTATTATTCAAGTGACTTGCATGAGTCTCACAGTATGATAATTCTCATGTCTCAGTCTCTATGGAAAACTACTCAAACATACATAATAAAACAACATAAAAATACTTGGAATTCATGATAAAAACAGCTAAATAAAGCCTAAGAATGAGGTAAGAGTTACTAAAATTAATTGTGCACCGAAGGAAGACTTTGATTCGAATACATTAGCAACATGAAAAATATACAGCAACAAAAATGAAGAACAAACTTGAATAAAAGCATAATTTTTAAGTACAATTTTACTGTAATAATGAAGTAACCCTCTATCAAGTCTTACACCATAATATATAAACGTTATGGATCCTAAATTGGAAGTTCAGAGTCTCTGGAATCGTGGAAAACACACCCTTGAATGCATAAAACTGTTAGGAACTTCCTAGACGTGGGCTTTTCTAGACATAATGACGGGTGTTATCCGAGATGATTGTCAACCTGTCATGACAGGGGCAGAAGAAGCATTGAAATTTGGATCCATGACGGGCTTCACGGATGATGACGGGCCTACGGGTGGCAAAAAGGCATGTCTGCCCCCATTTAGGCCCTCCCCATAAAAAAATGGGCGGACCAGACATTGTTAAGGGTGCGGGCCTAAAACCTTACCATGCCCCGCTAAAAGTAAGGGCGGGCGAGGCAGGCCCATGGGACTCGCCATTTTAAGCCTAAAAATTACAAAACTTATGTAAATGCCCACGCCCGCAAAAGCATACCAAAATTAAGGTGGGTAGGGGTAGGCATTCCTAAGGATGCAGGCTTAAAACCTTAGCCCATCCTATAAAAAAGTGCGAGAAAAATAGGCATGCCCGCCGGGTCGGGCCCGTTTTGACACCCTTAGACGGGCCACCCATCATGAATTTCTGAAGTGAAGTTCCTTGGTTGCTTTTGAACTTCTAATGGCCAACTTCTTTTGGGCACGACGGATATCATGCCTACCCATTGTAGAACCCGATCCTTTCTTTTTCTTTGATTTTTTGTTAGTTTCTCTCCATAATCTATACCGATTTCTCTATGCTTGCAACACAGTGTAAATGGCTAGCTTTGTTGGACTTGAGACTTCACACACAAGAGGGGGGGGGGGGGTGAATTGTGTGGTTTTGAAAAAACATGGTTTTGAAAACTTTTCCTAAGATCTATTAGAGTTTAAAAGAAATTATATGACTTAGCAGCGGAATATAAAAATATTTTGAGAGACTTAGCAGCGGTGCACATGAAAGTTTCTATAGCCTAGTGGTAGAGGGAGTGCATGTGTACCTCTTGAAGCAGGGTTCGAATCATGCCCATTGTGTTTTATTTTCTTGTGTTTTTTCTAGTTTTTTCAAGCTTTTCAAGTCAGTAAGCGCCACGTAAGAAGATTCAGTGCCAACTAGGAAGATTCCACAAGCCCAGCCAACCAAACATGGAACAGGGGGTGTCTGAAAACAGAATCTTTTTTGTTAAAGGGCCATGGCTAAAATTTTTTTTAATAAGGGGGAAAATCGAAACTCGTTACTTTGGCAAGGGGTAAATAGTATTTAACCCAAAAAAGTTTAAGAGAACAGAAGAACACCACGATGTATAGAGGTTCGGTCATGAATAAGAGACCTACTCATCTCCCTAAGAATTAATCTTGAGAGTTTCCATTATATACTTGATAGCTTTTATTAGGTGAAACTCACAAACCCCCTTATACAAGGAAATGATAGTTGACTTTCAACTATGTACATATAAGATTGAGGATATGATCAATTGTGTCTTCTCCTTTGAAATGCTAAGACAAAAGTGGCCAAGCTTCCTTCCCAATGTTAGACTGAAGCGGTGAGACTTCTCTCTATAAAATATCTGAGCTCAATATGGTTTAACACGATAACCATTAACCTCTTATGATTTTAACAAGATGATCATCTAACCTATGGTTTTATACGGGCTAACCATGAACCTAATGGTAGGATCATTAATATTGAAGAACTTCATCCTTTGAATGAACAAGGATTTATAATAACCTTAGGGGAAGCTCAACCAAATTAATGTTCTTCAACCTAACGAACTGGCCACACAATCCCAACCAAAGTTTTTAACGGGTTTAGCTTCTAGCCCATATTTTTATCCCTAAATAGACTGTGTTCATCCAAGGTGCATAAACAACTACCTTGAAGAACTTTATACATTGCTACCCATCCAGAATTACATGAACACCTCATTCACAAAAATATTTCCTCACAAAATCATTTGGCTATAAGAACTAGTGAGAGAAAGTGAAAAATAAAAACTAGAGTGTGTGTGTCGATACACATATTGAATTCTGGATTAAATGAAATGACAAATGAGGCCTCTATTTATAGGTTTCAAATCCTCCAAAAGAGGAAACCTCATTAAATAAATTTTACCATTACTAATCGATTGGACCAATTGATTAGATCATTTAAAGGTAATGACTATGAGTTCCAAAATAGTTAAGAACTGATATATAGTTGTTTCTAATCGTTTAGGGTATATTCAAACAGTCTTAATCTTCAAAAATGCACGAATATACTCGATTAGATCTAGTTAAAATGTATTTTTTTGGTTTTTTAATTCTCCCATTTATTTCTATGCAACTTCTATATATCTTTCTCAATTCATTTCTTTTCCAAGGACATTTAAAAAAGGTTCTGTGTGTGTGTGTGCACGCGCTTATAGCCAGCTACTTCTATAAAGAAATACTTTTGCATTTACAAAAGTTTAACTCACTTAGTAAATTGGGATAAATTCCCTAAGCATGTGTGATGTATCCATTGTGTTGACACTTTGCTTTGAGATCTCCCGAGGCTTTTGATGTAGTCTGTTTGTTTGCCTTTGTCTGAACAACTTTTGATGTCCGAGGCCTTATCTGAAACTTTACTATTCCTTTATCAGACCCATGACTTGCATCTTTAACTACTTAGTGCATTGGTTGGCTTTCACAATGGTTGCATCTTTATTATGTTGAGTATTTTATTTATGATCTTT
This sequence comes from Vicia villosa, assembly GCF_029867415.1. Lineage (NCBI taxonomy): Eukaryota > Viridiplantae > Streptophyta > Magnoliopsida > Fabales > Fabaceae > Vicia > Vicia villosa. The sequence continues at coordinate 147,891 of NW_026706090.1, forward strand.
GACATTATCCTGCATATTTATCATGATGAGTATTTGTTCTCTCTTTCGTAGTAAAAAAAACTTTTTGCATCTATCATACTAATTAATCTGTTTTGTTCTTTAGAGTTGTCATCATCAAAACAATAACCTATTACCTACAAAACAAAGTTCCACAAGCTTTTTGTAATAAAAGAAATATAAAGCAGCACTAAAAACATTAAAATTAAGCTAGTAAGCACAGTGAAAATGCTTGTCATCGAACTCTTCCACACTTGAACCGTTGGCTATCTTCAAGAAACTTGGCTTGCATAATGATATAAATGCAAAAACACACAGATGAAAATGCCTTATGAGAAATACCATAAGTGATACTTATAATGATTTCAAATTTAGATTGACTAAAGGCTAATTTTTTCGGTACTCAAATTAACACCACAAGTATTGTAGTAATACAAACTGTAAATTACGTATTAAAGAATCCCACCTTAGATACCGGTTCAAACCATGGATTTGTATCTAAGTCTCATTATCGATTTTTCATCTCCTTTCATTTAGGACAGTAATATTAAGGCAATAGACATATAGGTAATCATCGCACACACATAAGGGAAATCAAAGAGTTTTTTTGTTATTTATTTATTTATTCATGCTTGAAAACTAGCTTTTAACCATGTATGTACATCAAACACTATTTTCTTTTTCATAGGAATAAGGGATCAATCATCGTTGGGTTGTGTAATTGAGTGAGGGTTACCCAGCTTAGTAGGTGTAGTTATCTTTTACTGTTTTTTTTCAAATTTTTTTCATTTTTTTTTTCAAGTTTTTTCTCGACTAACCAGACTTAGTGTGCGAATTAAAAAAATATGTTATACTGTATAAATAAACTACTTGGAGAATACTTCTAAAAGGATTCATAGACTATAACACACATCAAATTTAAATCAATATCCAATTTGGAAGGCTTTAGGTGTTTGGACATTACCAGTTTTGTTAAAAAATTTACGATGCCCTTAACTTTAACCTTTCCTCTTTTGGATTCAATATACTTTCTTCGCACGATACAAAATAAGCTTTTCAAGAAAATATTCAAATGTAATCCACTCGAGAATTCCTAAAAAACTTTGTAAACATAAGCTAATTGGTCTTCATATTTTATGAAATCTATGGTGATTTCTCCTGATGGTAACTTGTCCCTTACATAATGATAGTCTATTTCTAAGTACTTGGTCTGTTCATGAAAAACTGGATTAGATGCAATGTGGATTGCTGCTTGAATATCACATATGAGTTTTATGTTATGAAGATCTCCTGTCCTAAGTTTTAAGAGTAAAATTTCCATCCATGCAAGCTCCTTTGAGGTTGTTGCCATAGTACGATATTTAACTTTAACACTAGATAGTGCAACTGTATTTTGTTTCTTGCTTCTTGTTGAAGAAGGCATAGCGGCAAGCAACAAAAGATGATTTTGAAATATTGATCCGAGAATTATCGTCCTTAGAGATGGAGAGATGCCATTCAACAGTTTCTATGGTTTCTGTCATACCCCAAAATTTGCCCTCCTATATTCAATCAAAGGTTCCTCATTTCATCTCCAATAACTCAAGGCTCATAACTTGAGCATAGAAGCTCTAATTGAGGTGAAACCAAAAGGAGGTTTTAAAGGACTCTCTGAGTTTTCCAAAGAGTCATGGAACATGGTTATAAGGCAAATAATGAGAGAGAAACAATGCGCACAAGTTGGTCGATTTTCAAGAGATACATGAAACCCTAAGTGCACAACTTTGCATTCTTTGATTTGATAAGACTAAGATTTTGATTCCAAACAACCTTGTGACCTAAAAAACGACTCCTAAAACCATCCTCATATTTTCATTATTTTTACTTATATTTTTTATTTAATTAAAAGGCAAATAAATTGAGTAAGTATGAAAATAATTGGATTAATCCACATGAGTTTGATTGTTATGTTTGGAAGGCCCATATTACACTTCATGAGATGCCCAAAAACGTGGGGGTTGGTGGAGAATGAGAGATGACCAATTTTGGAAGGTTTTTATACAAATTATGTAAAGTTACCAAGATCTCATAACCTAAGGATGGAGGCCCACAATTTTAACCTAATTCTGTTCATATATATGCTGAAACATTTACTAATGAAGGGGGGACGAGAGGGGCAAGGACATGAGGGTTTCTAAAACTCCAAAAATTCATACAAACTAGGGCATGACATAGAATTCCCTCCCACAGGTTTGAACGACTTTCAATAGCTCCATTACTTTCCTGAGTATCCAAGGAGTGAGAATGGACCCAGAACTGTGCCCATGAACGCTTGAAAGTCGTGTATCGTAATTGGTGTTCTCACTTTTATTTTTGACTTTTCGTATTTCATTATCACACGTATTTTAACCTGAACTAACTATCTCAATGATTTTATGAGGTGACATAGACCAGATCTGGGCCATTACATGGAAGCTTTTACGTGAGAGTGGAGCCTTGCCATTGTTGCCCGCTAACTTATCTTCTCCTTCGTAGCTCACGATACAGTGTTTTACAGGCCAAACGGACATCACCGGTGGATTCGCAGGCATCGGTTTAGGGGGGGGGGGTAGCACTAACCTTGAGTGTTTTTTTTTTAGTATTTCGCAGGTTGCAATTCTAAGGCAATCGGAGATGGTGGTGGAAACCACCGGCGGCGGCGGTTCTGCAAGTCCCAGGGCTAAGTGCAAGGCGTGCGTGGCAGTTCCAAGGAGATTGATTGGCCAGTCAATCCGGCTAAATCCTCTCTCCATCTCTGATTTGCTGGTCAAAAGGTCCGCGCACGTTTCCCAATTCCTATTGGCTGCACACGAAGTAAAGGGGGCCCACCACCAACTAAGTCTGACTTTCAGTCGATCCAGGTTTGTTTTATATATTTATTACCCTCAATGTATTATTCTAACAGCTTGGATGTTTAGCAGAGGTGGTGGAAGCGTGCCATCTTAATCTAAGAGACCTGGGTTCGATCCCCAGGTCATGCGTATTTTATTGCTATTTTCTCAATCTCTTTGCTAAGACAAATTCCCAAATCCTGTGCTGCGCACCCCTTGGTATCACTATACACCCTCAGTTATCATCCCCAAGATCTCCTACCATCCAGATCTAACGCACACAATATTGAGGGTTTACCATGCACCCTCAAAGGCCAGCCACACAGGATAATTGTCAGGTTCTTTTATAATATACTTATTTATTTAATATCTATTTATTTAGATTTATTTAGATTAATATATTTGCTTCAATTAGTTTATTTTGATTAGGATTAGAATAAATTAGGATTAGGTTTGGGTTTATAATATTTTCCCCGATTATTCGAGTATCTCGATTAATTTATTTAATTGGTTTTAACCATCAAAAAATCACAATAAAAACCCTATTAAAGTTACAATATTAGGGTTTTCCCGATCCCATTACCGTTTGGCAAAACATTAATCTTAATATTAATTTTCTCCCCGAACCGACTATACCTATTAGTCGCAGTAGGCGAGAAATAATTTTGATTAATTTAATTTATTAATAATAATTTAATTAATCTTTTATTTAAATTCTCTCCTCGACCCGACTAAATCTATTAGTCGCATTAGACGAGAGATAAAAAAATATACAAAATCTAAAACACATTCAATTTGCTGCCCGTGACGATCAATCTATCGATCTGAGTAACCAGCAATGCCCATTAATCTGTTAGCTATACTGATCAAATCTATTGATCACCGCATCTAACAGTGCCATATTAAAGCAGGGTTGTACGCCCAAAGCCACATCTAAAACACTAAACCACGATACTACGGATTTACATCCTTTCAAACAATGCGATGTTCACAACTACGATAAGGTAATTCAAAATACCTTCGAACTTCGCATTTCAAAACAACTTCAAACACCTCCATAATCAAATTCAATTCTAAGGCGTACAACCCTGTGCCCGAACTACGTTGACTCTGATTCTCCCTAAGGAGATACGTAGGCACTTGGATAACCAAGGCGAGTCCCCCTCCCTAAAATCTCAATTTTCCCCTATTCACTTTCTTAGCTATTAAACTTCAATATTGTTAGCCATAAAACTTGACCCTTAGATTCAAAGCCAATAGGAAAGGGTTGAGGGTGCCTAACACCTCCCTCAACCTGATTATAATAACTTACCCCGATCTCTAAACTGCGTAGGGTTTCCTATTCGCCCTTCAGAATAGGTGGCGACTCTAAAACCTTTATTTTTAGGGCAGGTTGCTACAGCTGGAGACTCTACTAGGGACACTAGAAATGGTGAATTATTATGCTCCTAGGTTTTGGCAGGGTTTAGGTTTGGCAAATATTTAGGTTTGTCGCTAACTATTAGGGTTTGGCTAATTCGCCATTTTAGGATTTATGGTTTATTGTAAATATTTAAATTTTATTTATTTATTTATTTACTTGCAATTTCAATTATTTACTTGCAATTTCAATTATTTACAACAATTACATTTTTTTACAGTAATTTAATTAAATATTTGTTTACGTGAATATTTGCTATTTTACTGCACTTTTTGGGTTATATATAAGTTGCGTTAAACCTAAGCGTGGGAATTATAATAATGACCAGAGGGGAACTACATCGCCTACGAGTCTTGTTATAATTCCACTCAGAGTGGGTTGAATATCCAGAAAGGTCTGATACGAGGCTCGACCTTGTTGAGGGCTGGACTTGGTATTTGGCTGATCTCTCTGGGAACCTACCCCTAAAACTCGAACCTCATGGATAAATGAGTTGTTCTAAAATCCAAAGAGACAAAAAGTCTCGGCGGCTACGAACGACCCCATGAGACCTTCTAGAACATACCAATGGGAAGGGTAGGCACCCTAAGCTGTTACGTCGAACCTATGAACCTAGGGCTTATGTGCTTACATGCTTATTATATATGTGCAATTTATATACTGCGAATGCCTTGCATTTTAATTTTTGCAGGTGCTCCCACGTGTTCCCCGGCCTACAGGGACTCTATTTCCAAGACCATGTCCTTCCCACGAAGGACACATCCATCTGTACACGTTGATTGGCCTCACGATGGCCATGAGACCTAGTGACTGTCATGAACAGTCACTCCGCGCCTGTATCTACGCACTCCCTAGCCTGTAGGGACCTCTCTTATATATCCTTGTATTCTTAGAACTACGTGTCCTTCCCACCTTCGTTTACGCACGTCGATTGGCCTCTCGATGGCCATGCAATCTAGTGACTTTCTTGAACGGTCACTCCGCGCCTGTATCTACGCATTCCCTAGCCTGTAGGGATTCCATTTCTAGAATCTCGTCCTTCCCACGAGACATCTTCGTTTACGCACGTCGATTGGCCTCTCGATGGCCATGCGATCCAGTGACTGATTTGAACAGTCACCATGTGCTTACATCTACGCGTTCCCTAGCTTGTAGGGATTATATTTCTAAAAACGCATCCTTCATACGAAGGACATCTTTGTTAGCATACGTCAATTGGCCTCTCGATGGCCATACGATTCGGTGACTATCTTGAACGGTCACCCAGTGCTTACAACTACGTATCCCCTAGCCTGTAGGGATGCTACTTCAAAAAAAATCGCGTCCTTCCCCGAAGGACAACTTCATTAGCATGCGTTTGATTGGCCTCTCGATGGCTATGAGATCTAGTGACTGTCCTGAACGGTCACTCCATGCTTGTTCCCGCGCACCCTCTAACTTGTAGGGTTTTTGGATTTCCATTTGTACATCTTTCATCCCTAGCCCGTAGGGATTTCATTTCATCTGATCCCGTCCTTTTATAGGTTGTGTTCTGCATAGAGAACCTTCCCACGAGGGACAACTTCATTGGTACACATCCATTGGCCTCTCGATGGCCATGAGATTTGGTAATTGTCTTGAATGGTCACCAGCCGCTACCTTCTGCATACTCTCGAATCTAAGGGATTTCCCTTAGCATGTCATAACATTTATCTTTCAAGGATTTCACTAGGGTCTAATGTCGCCGCTAAGGCTATCCCTAGGATCATATGTTACACGTTTGCATTGCATACACAGAGTCATAATACAAGGAATCTTTCGCATACACATGCATTTGCATTTTCATGCAATCATACATTTACATTTGATTCTTCGCCCGCATCCACACTTACCGTGCTAGCCGATTTCCCGAAATTCCCGAAGAAGACCAGAGGATCATAAACTATGGAGAAAGGAGGAATAAGCCTTACTAAGAAAAAAAGGGGATGTCTTTCACCATGCCATCCGCATGTCCATGCCTTGTCATAACAGGATTATAATTACAATAAAGGTTGTCATCGAGCAAGGATTAGTTCAACAAAGAGTTCCCTCATAGATACACTCAAGATATATCTAGTCAAAGGGGGTTCATCTTAGAACATATCAAACTTACGAGGATGCTCTACGATAACCTGAGGACAAGGATCAGTCCAACTGGGGCAATACCCTGAACAAAGATGCATGACTACAATGGAGGGAATGCGACATATGTCAACCCCACACCAAGGGAAAAAAGGGTCATAGGTAATACTATCCTTAGGAAAATAAAAAGAGGTTCAGTCAAAGGAAACTCATGAAGTTCCGATGCGACGAAAACCCACCGCTAACGATTTATTCCCAACAAGTTTGACATATCCAAGGAGAATCTGAGATTACCCTCACTTCTACAAGATCATTAACTAAGGAGTAAAACAAGGTCGATGGATCTACAAAGGAGGTTGTCCCTAGGATCAACAGGTGTTTACCATGCTCAGAATTTCAACCCCTACGATCGCTAAGTGTTTCTCAGGATAAAAAATTGTACCTTCAGATTAGCAATTCTAATGGGATGACCATGCAGGTTTTGGAGTCAATTCATTTTGCTCACCCCTACGACTTTCCAGTCGCACACTTCTATTTTCAAATTTAGGAGTATTAACAAACGTGAGGGAGAATGAAGAATACAAATAACTAAGTCCAGCTAAATATATGCTTTCAAGGTAAGACCAAGCCGAGGATGTACAGGCATTGTTTCAATTCCCAAACAGTGGAGATATAAGGATGTTAATCCCTCGTTACCCCCTCGAGCCAGGAGTTGGAGCTTGTTTCTACTTTTCAAATAAAACTTGATTTTAACCAGGGGCAGGGTAGATTTCAATTAATTCAATGGTGTGTTTTTGGTTGTCAAGAGAATCAGTCAATCCCAGCAAAGGATTCAAGCAAAGAGCAAAGCAAAGGTGCAAGCATATCTTCTGCCTCGCATTCATCCAAGATTGAGGAAGCAATGGAGATAACATTCCCAACTATCTTCTTCCTCAATACATCATTCAAGATCGAGGACGCATCAAAGTTGAAGCTGACAAATCAAAGTCAACATAGCAGTCACAATATTCCATATCCAAAGATCAAATCTCAAAAGGAGTATTCAAAAGGAAAAAGATAAAAAAAGCGCCCGCTAAGTCGAAACGGAAAATTTCATAAAAGAAAACAAAAATGACTTAGGCAAAATTTAGGGCATCCCGATGGATCAAACTCAAAAGAGTTGGTTCATGCAAAAATAAGGGATAAAAACAAAGGTGAAATACAAAGGATAATCATATGACTGCTAAACCATCAAAGCTTCACATCAATGCTTGGATCTTCACTAAAGGCTTCTGCTCAACATCAAAACCAAAGAAATTCTCTTGCAAACAAAGCACATCCATTGGATTAAGCGACTTTTTAGGATTCGGAGAACATCAGGGAGAAAGGGGTGGGGTAAATAAACTTTGAGCCTTATATCCATCGTTTCTTAAAACTGTGAACCAGGGCAAGTTACAACATTTAAAAGTCCTAATTGAGGCAAGGTTAACTACGAAAGCATATTAAGCAGGATTTATTATACTGACTCCTAAAGTTTGTTAAAACTATTTCTAACCACTACGCTTCTTCAAGCATTCATCCCGTCCTAATTCATAACGGACTTCGATTTCAAAACTCGCATACACATTGCATTGGAGTTACTTCTCAAATAGTACAACGTCATCTGCGAGTATACACTTAGCATCGAGGAGATCTCGAAATGGGTTAATCAAAGGTGATCCTTTCTAATAAAGACTCTGGAAAGGGGGGAATCACATATAGGGGGTTCCCCTAAACAGGGGCAAAAATTCAAGGATAGCAGGGGCATGCAATCAAACATCCTATTAACTAGGGGCAATCTTCCTAAAGGTTCAATCGACTTGGGGCACATCTTGAAGCAATAACAAACAGGGGCATGTCAAACATGGGAAGAATTCAAATACAAAGGATAGAACACTATGGATAGTCCTCCATATCCCGGAGATCAAGGGCACACCCTCCAATCTAAATGGCGAAGCATATGACAAGGTTATTTCTCGGGGCATCTCCTTCGTGGCGTGGAGATCATAAGCATCTTTTTCCACTAAACATTGGGGCATTGGATATCAAATCCATAAGGCAAACAAGTCAAAAGGCTAAAGGTGTGGAGAACCTCAAAAGGTTAAGGGCGTGGAGAACCTCGAAAGGTGAAAGACATGAAGGACTTCATAAAATCAAAGGCGTGGAGTAATTCAAAGGGTCAAACTAGGGCAAGACACACAGCAAAAGGAAAAGGACGTTCTCACACCTTACAAACATCCGAGAAATCTTTCTCCTAACTACGATCTTCAAAACTCAAAAATAGGGACTGGGAAATCCCGCTAGCATCCAACAACCATCCAACATCGGCGAGCTATATACGCTCGGTTATCAACAACATATCATTGGGGCATCATGCAAATACATACAAATCATGCATTACATACATTGGTCGATACATTACACCGCACCTTTTTTTAGGTAGTCTTCTCTAAGACAAATCCTACGGTCCTTTCCAAGAACCTTTTTAGGTAGTCTTTTTTCAAGACATTCTACGAACCTTTTCAGGTAGCCTTCTCTAAGACAGTCATCGTCCTTTTCAAGAACCTTTTCAGGTAGTCTTCTTTAAGACAAATATTCATATCTATTCCAGAAACCATTTCAGGTAGTCTTATAGAAGACATTATTTCGTTCCACTCGCTACATCAATCAACATATACATAAGCATAAGCATTATCCATATACATTACAAAGCCAGCATAAGCATAGTCGTGGTGTAGGTGCAAATATGGTTTAAACAGGTGCAATAAGGAGATAAAATCTTGGGATTGACGTCAGCATCAACATACATACATACGCATTGACATATGCATATCATCTAGTGCATTCACATACTACAAAAGTCTTCCGACCCTCGAGTCGTGAATGTCCGACCCTCGAGTCGTGAGTTTCTAAACAGCCCAGTTTCCAACCCTCGAGTCGTGAACATTTTGACATGCTATTTTCTCCGACCCTCGAGTCGAGAGTCTCCAAACAGATGAATCTTTTTATGCAGGTGAGCTTGTCAGAGCTATCACAAGTAATCCTATTGGTGCAGGTGAGCTTGCTAGAACTATAGCAAATGATTCCTCTTATGCAGGTATGCTTGTCAGAACCATGGCAGGTAATTCCTTCGGTGCAGGTAAGTTTGCTAGAACTATAGCAAATAATTCCTAATGGTGCAGGTAAACTTGTCCGAACCAGGGAAAGTGAATCCAAATGGTGCAGGTGAGCTTGTCAGAACTATGACAGGTAATCCTAATGGTGCACGTGAAATTTGTCCGAACCAGGGCAAATGATCCAAATGGCGCGGGTGAGTTTGCTACAAGCACGGCAAATGATCCTAAATGGTGCGGGTGAGTTTGCTACAAGCACGGCAAATGATCCTAAATGGTGCGGGTGAATTTGCTACAAGCACGACAAATGATCCTAAATGGGGCAGGTGAGTTTGCTACAAGCAGGGAAAATGATCCAAATGGTGCGGGTGAGTTTGCTACAAGCACGGCAAATGATCCTAAATGGGGCGGGTGAGTTTGCTACAAGCACGGCAAACGATCCTAAATGGTGCGGGTGAATTTGCTACAAGCACGGCAAATGATCCTAAATGGGGCAGGTGAGTTTGCTACAAGCACGGCAAATGATCCTAAATGGGGCGGGTGAGTTTGTTACAAGCACGGCAAACGATCCTAAATGGTGCGGGTGAATTTGCTACAAGCACGGCAAATGATCCTAAATGGGGCAGGTGAAGTTGCTATAAGCATAGCAAATTATCCTAAATGGTGCAGGAGCCTTTCCAGGCAGTCTTCTTTAAGACATATTCCATCCTTTTCAGGAGTCTTTCCAGGCAGTCTTCTTTAAGACGTATTCTATCCCTTCTAGGAGCTTTTCCAGGCAAACGGGGTTTTACAAAGGATTTTACAACAAAGATTTTCAAAAGGTTTCTCAATTGGGTTTATCACGTTAGTCCCTCGCAGTGATATTCTCCAAAACATCATCAATAACAATCAAAGGTGTTATCTTTCTTTTCAGAGTTACTAACATACTTTAATTAACAATCATGCATCATTCAACTAACACACCTCATTCATACATATTGCATATACATACACCGCTCTCATTTATTTTGAGAAGCTCACTGTATCATGCATCGCATGCATCATAAACATTGCATAAAGTCAAGGTTGCCTTTTTAGGCCACCCTACGATCTAAACGCGTAGCTCCTTCAAAAAAAAATAAGAAGCGTCGGCTTCATTGTAAAAGAGAAGAGAGAGAGAAAGAATGGTATTCACCTTGGATGTCATCTTTAAAGCCCATCTCCCACTTAACTTCTTCCCAACAAATGCAAATTTCGGAGCATTCTTAGTGTCCAATCATCTTCTACCTTTAGATCACGATAGGCAGACGTGCCTATCTAATTCTTCAGGTTTAAGAAGATTGAACAGGGGCAGCTGTCATACCCCAAAATTTGCCCTCCTATATTCAATCAAAGGTTCCTCATTTCATCTCCAATAACTCAAGGCTCATAACTTGAGCATAGAAGCTCTAATTGAGGTGAAATCAAAAGGAGGTTTTAAAGGACTCTCTGAGTTTTCCAAAGAGTCATGGAACATGGTTATAAGGCAAATAATGAGAGAGAAACAATGCGCACAAGTTGGTCGATTTTCAAGAGATACATGAAACCCTAAGTGCACAACTTTGCATTCTTTGATTTGATAAGACTAAGATTTTGATTCCAAACAACCTTGTGACCTAAAAAACGACTCCTAAAACCATCCTCATATTTTCATTATTTTTACTTATATTTTTTATTTAATTAAAAGGCAAATAAATTGAGTAAGTATGAAAATAATTGGATTAATCCACATGAGTTTGATTGTTATGTTTGGAAGGCCCATATTACACTTCATGAGATGCCCAAAAACGTGGGGGTTGGTGGAGAATGAGAGATGACCAATTTTGGAAGGTTTTTATACAAATTATGTAAAGTTACCAAGATCTCATAACCTAAGGATGGAGGCCCACAATTTTAACCTAATTCTGTTCATATATATGCTGAAACATTTACTAATGAAGGGGGGACGAGAGGGGCAAGGACATGAGGGTTTCTAAAACTCCAAAAATTCATACAAACTAGGGCATGACATAGAATTCCCTCCCACAGGTTTGAACGACTTTCAATAGCTCCATTACTTTCCTGAGTATCCAAGGAGTGAGAATGGACCCAGAACTGTGCCCATGAACGCTTGAAAGTCGTGTATCGTAATTGGTGTTCTCACTTTTATTTTTGACTTTTCGTATTTCATTATCACACGTATTTTAACCTGAACTAACTATCTCAATGATTTTATGAGGTGACATAGACCAGATCTGGGCCATTACATGGAAGCTTTTACGTGAGAGTGGAGCCTTGCCATTGTTGCCCGCTAACTTATCTTCTCCTTCGTAGCTCACGATACAGTGTTTTGCAGGCCAAACGGACATCACCGGTGGATTTGCAGGCATCGGTTTAGGGGGGGTAGCACTAACCTTGAGTGTTTTTTTTTTAGTATTTCGCAGGTTGCAACTCTAAGGCAATCGGAGATGGTGGTGGAAACCACCAGCGGCGGCGGTTCTGCAAGTCCCAGGGCTAAGTGCAAGGCGTGCGTGGCAGTTCCAAGGAGATTGATTGGCCAGTCAATCCGGCTAAATCCTCTCTCCATCTCTGATTTGCTGGTCAAAAGGTCCGCGCACGTTTCCCAATTCCTATTGGCTGCACACGAAGTAAAGGGGGCCCACCACCAACTAAGTCTGACTTTCAGTCGATCCAGGTTTGTTTTATATATTTATTACCCTCAATGTATTATTCTAACAGCTTGGATGTTTAGCAGAGGTGGTGGAAGCGTGCCATCTTAATCTAAGAGACCTGGGTTCGATCCCCAGGTCATGCGTATTTTATTGCTATTTTCTCAATCTCTTTGCTAAGACAAATTCCCAAATCCTATGCTGCGCACCCCTTGGTATCACTATACACCCTCAGTTATCATCCCCAAGATCTCCTACCATCCAGATCTAACGCACACAATATTGAGGGTTTACCATGCACCCTCAAAGGCCAGCCACACAGGATAATTGTCAGGTTCTTTTATAATATACTTATTTATTTAATATCTATTTATTTAGATTTATTTAGATTAATATATTTGCTTCAATTAGTTTATTTTGATTAGGATTAGAATAAATTAGGATTAGGTTTGGGTTTATAATATTTTCCCCGATTATTCGAGTATCTCGATTAATTTATTTAATTGGTTTTAACCATCAAAAAATCACAATAAAAACCCTATTAAAGTTACAATATTAGGGTTTGCCCGATCCCATTACCGTTTGGCAAAACATTAATCTTAATATTAATTTTCTCCCCGAACCGACTATACCTATTAGTCGCAGTAGGCGAGAAATAATTTTGATTAATTTAATTTATTAATAATAATTTAATTAATCTTTTATTTAAATTCTCTCCTCGACCCGACTAAATCTATTAGTCGCATTAGACGAGAGATAAAAAAATATACAAAATCTAAAACACATTCAATTTGCTGCCCGCGACGATCAATCTATCGATCTGAGTAACCAGCAATGCCCATTAATTTGTTAGCTATACTGATCAAATCTATTGATCACTGCATCTAACAGTGCCATATTAAAGCAGGGTTGTACGCCCAAAGCCACATCTAAAACACTAAACCACGATACTACGGATTTACATCCTTTCAAACAATGCGATGTTCACAACTACGATAAGGTAATTCAAAATACCTTCAAACTTCGTATTTCAAAACAACTTCAAACACCTCCATAATCAAATTCAATTCTAAGGCGTACAACGCTGATTCTCCCTAAGGAGATACGTAGGCACTTGGATAACCAAGGCGAGTCCCCCTCCCTAAAATCTCAATTTTCCCCTATTCACTTTCTTAGCTATTAAACTTCAATATTGTTAGCCATAAAACTTGACCCTTAGATTCAAAGCCAATAGGAAAGGGTTGAGGGTGCCTAACACCTTCCCTCAACCTGATTATAATAACTTACCCCGATCTCTAAACTGCGTAGGGTTTCCTATTCGCCCTTCAGAATAGGTGGCGACTCTAAAACCTTTATTTTTAGGGCAGGTTGCTACAGTTTCGAACTTTGGATTGAATGAGCAAAAAGTAAACAAAGATATAGACAGGAAAAGAATAAACACATTCTTAGAAGAGAAAGAATTTATCAGGTAAGCCCATATATTCACTCTTCATAAATATACACTTACCGACCCGTAATACTCAACCTGCGATACTCGTTTATCTCATCATGTATCTCGCACATAAGCGTCCATCTCTGGAGCACAAACGAGATCATCTCACAACTAAGGTTATCTCTAACACGAAGTCGCGAGAACATCCGTGTTCTCGCGTCGGCGATCTCTCGCTCGCCGCTCAAACACGAAAGCATTAAGTACAGATACCCACGGTGAATGATAGCTCTAAATCTATCTCTAGAGTTTATAACCAACAGATTATCATCCTAGATAAGGATTCAAGAAGTTTATCTCTAAAGCAACCCAAATCCCCAGCATAGAGGAAAAATCCAGAACAACATCAACACAGATTTGTAAAGCAAGTTAAACATAACATTATAATCGGTAAATATACATAAGATTAGAGTAACTATACAAACAAACCCAACACAAAGAAATACACAGAGAATAGAAGAGATAAACCAAACATCTCGCAGGTTGTCAGCTCCGGTTGATGAGAAATCTACCTCCGATCTTCCAAGTGCATGACCCGGAGTTGTTTTCTAAGCCAATCCTACTCTAAGAATGAAGTTGATGGTGTTGGGACTCAAAAATACCCAACCCATAACCTAAAAATGTGATTTTCCCCTTTTTAACAAGTCTGAAAATTCGTCAGCTCGCTTAGCGGCACAGAGTCCTCTTACTAAAAATCAGATTTTGTTTTCGCCATAACTCGAGAACCGTAACTCTGAATTGCGCCCGGTTCGAAGCGTTGGAAAGCTTATTCAATTCTATATCTAATAATGAATGAATGGAAACCAAAATGATGATTTTTGTCATCCTTATTTTGAGCCTATGGAAGTCCGCTTGACGGTGGCTAAGCGGGCTTGCACCAAAACTGCGAAATCGAAGTCGTGCCTTTGACACTTTATTCCTCAAGGCTCCAATAAGCGCGAATACCTATAAAAAAAGGAAAAAATATAAAATGGTATAAAAGTATATGAAAATACAACTATTCACAAAGTATACGTATTTATACAAAAAACAGGGAATTATTCAAACGGTATTAACAAAAGTATCGATAAGTGCTACTATTTACATACACAGAATAAGTATATTTTGGCACTTATCAAACTCTCCCCAACTTGAAACTTTGTTTGTCCTCAAACAATGTCAAGTAAATCAAAGAATCAAAAGTAATAAACCAAAGAATTGTGAATCAACAAGTTTTGAAAACCAAAAACAAATGTATGGCTCAATATAAAAACGTATAAACAAAGTAAATACTTACCACTATCCTACAACGACAACATGTAAATGAAACTAAACCTAAGTACAAAAATCATGCAAAACATTCTAAAACAATACAAGTTATCTCATGAATCACACCTAGCAAAATTTCATCAATGGATGAAGAACACACAAAGGTGAGGGACTTTTAACACTCATCCAACAATCTTGCAAACAAAAGATTAAATTATGCATTCATCCAAAAATCACATTGAAGATACAAAAGGAAGGTCACAAGGACTTTTCAAGGTTGTAATGTGGCTTGGTTAACAAACAAGGGATAAGTCCTAAGGCTAATCGAAACAAAAACTTTCCTAAACCTAAAGGAGTGATCAATCCACCAAATATTCAAACAACAAAATCTCAATTAAACTTCTTCCTTAACCACAAGTTTCTCAAACCAATCACAATACTTATTAGCACAATTATTCACTTCTCTTTTCTTTTTCTTTTTCAAAACTTTTTCACCCTTTTTTTCTTCTTTTCTTTTCTTTTCACATTTTTTTCTTTTTCTTTCTTTTCAACCTCATAGCAACAATCACATAAGTAGCAACCATTTCTCTCCCCAACTTGAATTCAACCACATCATCATGTGAATACTCCCTACTTTCTAAGGCAAGGTAAAAATTCATACCAAAAATCATGGTTGAGGGTTCAAGAAAACAAAGAATCAATCATCCATGCAAAAATGAGAACTAAACACTCAAAGATAAGCATTTAGAAAAAACAACATGGACATTGACAAAAATCTCAAAAGGGTTAACAAATGATCACACACTCACAAGGTGAATTGACTATTTGGTTATGGTGGTTGTGCTCAAAAAGAAACAAAATGCCTTGATCCTTTTCATGCTTTCATAAAATCAACATAAACAAAAGATTAAGCATAATAAAATCCAGTTAAAACAAAGATTGTGGCCTCCAGCATATATGAATAATGGAAAGCTTCCTCACATTTATGGTATTCATTTTGGGAACTAAATTAATTCAATCAACAAGCAAGTAATGCAAAAGAATGAATGGTATGGTAATTGTACAAATGAAAAGTTTCCTAAACATGTTATGCTATAGAAAGCAATAAATGAATACCTTGAATGATACAACTTCAAAAATAATATCCTACCATACATCTGCAAGTTGAAACACTCAAGCTTTGGAAAATCACCTCAAAAATCTTCGAATCACCGAACAAAATTGACAACAAACAACCAATAAAAGAATTAGAAAAATAAAACTAGTATATACAACTAATTAACCTTGGTAAAAGTGGGAAAAAGAGTGAACCGAGTGGAATGGGAGCCCCATTGGTACAAAGCAGGAAAACAAAATTCTGCTATGCTCGCTTAGCGAGCTCTGTTCCGCTTAGCGGACACAGAAAAAATCAGAAAAACTAGAACAGAATTAGGTGTTCCAGCCCTCTCCACTTCACCTAAACACCTCATAAACATAAAAATAACTAAAACTTTACAAACGTTGGGGTGCCTCCCAACAAGCGCTTGTTTTACGTCGTTAGCTCGACGCCTTTATTGTTTTGGTGTTTGGAAAGTAGCTTTCTCCAATCATGCCATGGTGACGTCTCACCGCACAAGCCTAAAGAAAGTGTCCTAACCAACCACTTAACAAACGTTACGGGTACAAATATATGCAACGATTAAACGAACATAAAAACCAAAGTATACAACTATATACACAAACAAACACATATATACAAGTATGGAACAAATACAATTATTATCATACAAAAAGAGAAAATTGGTGAATTTTGGATCACAAGTTGAAAAGTGAAGATTTTGAATAACGAACTGGTCCGATCTCAACGTGTTTCACCAACTTTCACCAACAAACTATATGGTGAACATAAACAAGTAAACATGTACAAGTAAATATGTACACGTGAAACTATACAATATATATGTTATATAGAAAGCTCAAAACCACGAAAACTATTGCGATGCAATTCAAACAACCATCACCGACAACGGCGCCATTTTCTTGAAGCAGGCATAGCGGCAAACAACAAAAGATGATTTGGAAATATTGATCCGGGAATTATCGTCCTCAGAGATGAAGAGATGCCATTCAACAGTTTCTACGGTTTCGAACTTTGGATTGAATGAGCAAAAAGTAAATAAAGATATAGACAGGAAAAGAATAAACACATTCTTAGAAGAGAAAGAACTTATCAGGTAAGCCCATATATTCACTCTTCATAAATATACACTTACCGACCCGTAATACTCAACCTGCGATACTCGTCTATGTCATCACGTATCTCTCACATAAGCGTCCATCTCTGGAGCACAAACGAGATCATCTCACAACTAAGGTTATCTCTAATGCGAAGTCGCGAGAACATCCGTGTTCTCGCGTCGACGATCTCTCGTGCGCCGCTCAAACACGAAAGCATTAAGTACAGATACCCACAGTGAATGATAGCTCTAAATCTATCTCTAGAGTTCAGAACCAACAGATTATCATCCTAGATAAGGATTCAAGAAGTTTATCTCTAAAGCAACCCAAATCCCCAGCATAGAGCAAAAATCCAGAACAACATCAACACAAATTTGTAAAGCAAGTTAAACATAACATTATAATCGGTAAATATACATAAGATTCGAGTAACTATACAAACAAACGCAACACAAATAAATACACAGAGAATAGAAGAGATAAACCAAACATCTCGCTGTCATACCCCAATTTTTGACCTAAGATACCACCTCATATCATTTGCATATGCATCATTTGCATCTCTAACAAATTGCATAGCTTGTGTTTGCTACTTGTGACTCAACAGGGATTAATCAAGAAATCACTCATCAGTACAAGCAACAATCAATTAAGGTTTTGTTCCCCCTTCATTTCAAATGAATCATCTTCATCAACAATCAACATTTGGTCCTTGGAGATTCATTTCAACAAGCTCAAAGGCTCTGAACCAACCAGATTAGGGTTTTGACTGAAGTTAGCATACTCCTGACTTTTGCTCAGGGTTTGACCTAATGACTAAGGACATGACCTCAAGACCCCAAGTGCATCATTTTGACCTAATCCATTGGCTCAAGACATCTCCTACACAAGGATTGATCAACAGTGAAATTTCAAATCATCAGATTAGGGTTTTGAACTATCAGGGACCAAAATCAGGGATCACATTTGGGAAACCCTAAAAACCCCCAGGAAGTCAATCAAATGTTTCAATCATCCTCAAATAATCCCTATGACAACATCCAATGGAAATTACATTTCAATTCAAGATCCACAGTCATCAATTTCATCAGGTCGACAATTAGGGTTTTTGACCTAATTCACTGAACAACTGACTTTTTAATCAGGACATGGTGCCACAACTCAAACCATGGCTCAATATCTTCCAATATCTCAATATTATCCATTCATACCATTCATTTAGTAAGGATAGCCTGATTCATTTGAAATCTCCGGAAACGCGATTCGTCTGAAAAAGTCAACTGTACAAGATCACCATTGACTTTTGGGGAATTTTGGTCAACCATGACTTTTGAAGTTTTGAATCATCAATATATGATATATGAAGTCATTTGATCAAGAAAAATCAAGAAAATCAATCAAGAATCTAAAAGTCAAAGTTTGACTTTTATACTTAGAAAAATTTTCTAAGTGTTTTTCAATGGTTTTTCCAAAACTTTGGAAGGGAATAACTCAAAATTTCACCTACAAACTGAAAAAAACTTCCAACATGAAAGTTGTAGATTTTGATCTAATAAACAACTTTGACACATATAATTTTTTTCCATAAGATCAACCATTTAAGAGATATGGAGCTTCAAAGTTGGCATCTTTTGAAAAATGCACTTAAAATCTCACTTTCTTCAAAGTTCATGGATCTTTTTCACCCACTTCCTTAAAGATCTTGAAGAAACTTTCAACTAGGGTTTTGAAGTGTGTAATATGAGCTTTCCAAAATGTCCAAGAGCATGAAAAAATATGGAGTGTAGCCATGATTTTGAATTTTGACATTAGTGAACTTTTTCACTTGAATTTTCACCATTTTTCACTAAGTTTCAAGACTACATGACCTATAATCCAAGCAATGATGCATAGAAGCAATAATTGAGAGATCTTTTCTGATTAGAAGATCAGAATGGAAGAGGATAAGAAGCTAGAGAAATAACCATGGTTAAGTCACTTTAACCATTTTGCATTAAATGTAAAGATTCTATTTTATCTCCAAATGCCAAATCACCATTCTTTGATCAACTTGCAAGAGCTCTGCATTCAGAACTCATGGCCTATAAATAGAGGTGCAAATCACTCTTCAAATCACACCAAAACCTCACAATTATAGGTTTTCTCTCTTCTTTCTTAGAATGCAAGTTTCTTAAGTTTCTAAGAGGTAGAAAACTCAACCTCCAAACCTTTGAAGTTATGGCCAAAGTGATGGTTCTAGCAACTCATAAACATCAAATGTGATGTGTTTGAACCACTCACACACCCCAAAACACCTAAATCTCAGAATCACTCTTCAACCACCATGTTTGCATAAAATGAGCCTTAACATATTAATTCTCATACCAGGCCATATCTGTCCAAGTTAATCATCCAAACACACTCCATATACTTCATATGAACTGTTCCAACCATCATCCATGATCTGAAACATCAAAATCAACTAGCTTGATCCTCACTTGAGCTAAACTGCAGTTCGGGTACCACAAGGTGATCAAGAGGTTTTCAATTCACTCCAAGCATCCAGACATGTTCTATAAGGTCCATTGAAGCTGTCCAGATTGAGCAACAACATCTGTAACACCTCCAGGCTCAAATTCGATTTCCAGCTTTGCCGTTTTTGAGGTAAGTGCTCATGAACTTCAAACTCTATCATACATGCATCATAAATTAAAAACTGAGTTACCATCTTGTTTCTGCACCATCACTGAATAATAACCCTCAATCAATTGCATCATATCATGATCATACACGATTTCACAATGATTTGTCATATTAGGGTTCTTCGTGTTCATCAGAAAATTAATCATCTTAGAGCAAAAATAAATGAAATTAAAGGACACCATCATGTTCCTCGTGAAAAACCGAGTGAGATAGACCCTTTGATCGATCAAAACAACACAGTTTTGAAGAATTTTGAATTTCAGTTAGGGTGTGTTCTTGGCGCCAGATTTTCGTTCAAAGTTTTCAAATGTTTGTTTTAAAATATATTATCTTGGAAGCGTATGAATAACAAGCTGCGCGCGCAGCTCAGTTGGCAAGTGTTTTGAGTGGTGAACCTTAGGGCGTGGGTTCAAACCCTGGCAGGGCCAAACCTTATTTTTTGACACTATTTTTCTTCATTTTCTTCACAAACTTCATTTAATTAATTAATTAACCAAACTAATTCATTTTTTCTTCATTTTTTAAACACTTCTCATTTAATATATGTATTTTATGAATATCCAAAAAAAAATCACAAAAATATATTTATTTAATGTATTTTTAATTGAGTTTAAAATGACATGTTTTTAAGTGTTTTTTAATACTTTAAAATATTGTTTTTCATTTGATTTTCAAACATAATCACTTGTAAATATTTTTTGAGCAAACCCTAATCATCTAAGTGTTAATTAAGGATAATCTTTTTGCTTATCTTGATTAAACTAACTTCTGTCAAAATTCAAATCGTTTTAAACAAGCGATCACAATTCTTTTCAAAACGATAAACCATTTCTTTTTTATTTCAAAGGAAACTATTGATTAAATCTTTTTAATTGATCAATTGATTTTCAAAACGATGTGGGCCTCTCGAATATTAGAGAGTATAAGTCCCTTTCCTTTTTCTTTGTACAGTTTTTCTTTAAACAGAAAACTCTTTCAAAACAATACTTTTCAAACTGTTTTCAAAACAACAAACGACGCGTCTGTAAATAAAGCGATTAACCATGTTTTATAAAATAAAACATGGGCCTCCACATAGGTATAAGTCCCATTCCTGTACATGAAATTAGGTATTTCATTGTACAAACACCTTTTTGTATATATCTCGTTCAGTTTGATTTTTTAACTTTGAACAACAAATCAAAAATGAAGGTTTTCTTTAAATCTTCCCAAAAATACCATGGGCCTCCATGTAGGTATAAGTCCCAAGCCCCTTGTAAATACCTGTTTACTTAGCTTTGAATAAACTCAAATGGGCCTCTCCCCGAGTATGAGACCCGAGCCCTCCGTGTATACAAATGGATCATGCTTACAGGTATATTTCCTTCATAAACTCCATTATATACACACACTTTGTCATATATAACTATTCATACTTGTTCATAATTGCTCATGTACTTGTTCATATTTGTTTGTACTTGTTCATACTTGTGATTGTGTTATATATATGCTTATTCAACTTAGTACAACACTAGGTTCCCCATAGCCTCCTATTGGGCTTCGTGCAAAGAATCTCCCTAGTTTAGGTTAGGGCATAGAGTATGGTTTCCCGGTGAAATCGCTCTAAGAGCTCAAACCAACTATACCGCGCCTCCCCTTGGGCTTCGTACAAACGACTTGTCCCTCCTATAGCCTCCTCTTGGGCTTACAATGCAAGGACCCTGGATTGTCCCTCCCATAGCCTCCTCTGGGGCTTACAATGCAAGGACCCTCGGATAGCCTCCTCTTGGGCTTCGTACAAGGACCCACGGGCTTCTTATAAGCATCCCCAATATCCAAATCAAAACACCCTAGGAGATTACACATTTATCATCTCTATGATAGGAGTATCTCTTCTATATCATCACAAACAATCAATCAATCAAACTTTTTTGCCACAAGGCTGACTAATCAATCAAACCGTTTTGCCACCATACTGGCTGATTAATCAAAGTTTTTGTCACAAGGCTGACTTCATTGAAACTTTTGCCACAAGGCTGGCTGATTAATAAAAACTTTTTGTCACAAGGCTGACTTCATTGAAAGTTTTTGCCACAAGGCTGGTTAAACAAACAAAAACATCTTTATCATTCTAAGCGCCATAAGTGGCATGGCCCAGGGCTTATAATGAAAAGATTTTCAAACAAAAACAAACAGATGTATGTGATGATATAGATTAGATACATCGAACATTTAGATGACATTTGTCTCTTTTCCTTTGCTTCCACTAGCATAAGTGGGAACTACGATTGCTCTGACTTTCTCAACATCCCTTTGAGAATACGTAGGCACAAGGTCGTATCCTTGGCGAGCAAAACAAAACAAAAAAAAACCATTCAAACCTTAGCACCCGTAGACCCCGAGCTACAAATGCTCTGATTCCCTCTAAGGGATATGTATGCAGAGGATCGCGATGATCTTTGCGAGCATAATCAAACAAACACCTTAGGTCCCACCTATTTCACAAGAACCTCTCAATAACATGGAATGAAAAACAAAACAAAGAAACCTATAGAGTACTATCGATACGATGGGTGCTAATACCTTCCCTTCGTATAACCAACCCTCTTACCCAAAGATCTCTCCCCCCACTTTTAGGTTATTGCAGCTTTTTTCCTTTTCCTACTTTGGAAATAATAAAAAGTTTGGTCGGAACAAAAGAAAAATCATTTTTTGAGCACTCGAGCCCAAAGAAGGCATCAGGTGTCTCATCCCGAAAAAAGACAACGATTTTTCCCCGCGACAGAAAAATGGTGACTTCACTGGGGACCATCTTTTTATTGTTTCCAAAGGAAGGGTTAATTCTATTTGCTTTATTTTTCATTTCATTTTTTGTTATATGTGTGGTTCTGGTTCTGTTACTTGCGTGGTTCTGTTACAAGTGATACATTATGGACAAATCCTAACCCGGATTAAGTACACATTAGAATTAGGTGGAGGGTATAGTCATGTACAGGCGTACGTGAGAATCCTTCCGCTCAGTGGAGGTTCCTTGTTGGTAATATATGTTTAGCATGTTTCGTAGCGAAGACATTATTACTTTCATTGAACTGTAGAAGCTGAGTTGGCCGTAGAACCCCAACCCATCCTGGCCTTATTAGGTTGTGGTGCAGAAACTATTCAGGTGAAGACTTGGATTAGTTGTCATGCGGAGAACCACACTCAGACGAGTTTTTCTTGAGAATATTACTGGCTCATGAGCTTAATTGTGGAAAGCCAGTAATATCCAAAAGAAAAATGTAGACTCTGACGTATCAGTAGAACATGTTGTGCAGGTGATTAACTAGAACTATCCCATTTTTGGTTCTCTGACCTCATGCTCGTGACTTTGGACCTTTGAACCTATGCGTTACCATGTTTGCGTTACCATGCTTGTGTTATCATGTTTGTGTTACCATGTTTGCGCTACCATGTTTGCTTTACCATGTTTGAATATGTGGCATCCATGCATCCATGCATTCATACATTCATTAAAAAACCCATCTTTTTCCATAAAAAACATGATTTTTCCAAAAAATTTAGAGAATTTTCTTTGCAAACATTATAGGATTAAGTTATGGAAAAAAGGTATACCAAAAAGTACGGTTTCAAAGCGCCTGATGTGGAAAAACTGATAGAGTTAGCATCTTCTGTACAAGATCCTTGTAATTTTAGGAAAAGTTATGGAAAGATTTTGCCTATTTTGAACACTCATGTTGATGAAGGACTTCTCAAAACTCTGGTTCAGTTCTATGATCCCGTCTACCGGTGTTTCACCTTTCCAGACTACTAGTTGGTACCGACCTTGGAAGAATATGCCAATCTTTTAGGTATTCCTGTGTCTGACAAAATACCCTTCAATGGTTTGGAAGCCATTCCTAAGTCACACGTCATTGCATCAAGTATCCACATGAAAAAGTCTGAAGTAAAGAGTAATTGGACTACCAAAGGAAACCTCCCGGGTTTAACTTCACACTTCCTAATAAAGAAAGCCTTTGATTTCATCGAAACTGGTAGCATGATAGCTTTTGAAGCTATACTAGCCTTGCTCATCTATGGGTTGGTTCGTTTCCCAATGTCGACAACTTTGTTGATATCAATGCCATAAAGATCTTTCTGATTGGAAATCCTGTTCCGACTTTACTTGGTGACATGTATTTCTCTGTCCATCATAGGAATCGCCAAGGCGGTGGAGTCATTGTATGTTGTGCACCTCTGTTGTTCAAATGGATTGTTTCACACTTACCTGAGTCTCCTATCTTCACGGAAAACCGAGAAGGTTTGCGTTGGCCTCGAAGACTTATGTCTCTTACTAATAATGATATTCATTGGTATACCTTGGCTCGCTGTGGTACAGAAACCATTGATAGTTGTGGAGAGTTCGCCAACGTACCCCTCATTGGTACACAAGGAGGAATTAACTACAATCCGGTCCTAGCCCGATGACAACTCGGGTATGCAAATTCAATTAAACCCATTGGTCCTACAGTGGAAGGTTACTTCTACCGAGAAGGGGATAATCCTCAAAGGTTGAAAGCAAGAATGGTGAGAGCTTGGTACGACGTCCGATGGAAAGAAAAAGGTGAGGAAAGAAATTGCATTGCCATGGACGCCTACACCTGCTGGGTAAAGAAAAGAGCAAAGGAGTTTCAAATGCCTTATGCTTATGAAAAACCCATGTTTCCTGCAGTGTCTCAACGACCCAACATTCCCACTATGGAGGAATACCAAGACACTTTGGCTAAGATGAGGATAGAAAAAGACGCTTGGGAAGAAAAGTTTCGTAGAACTGATGTGGAAAATAGAAAGTTGAAGAAAAGAGTGAAAGATCGCGAAGAAACTCTCTATTATCAAGATGGATGGCTCATGAGCAAAGATGAGAAGATTCGTCAGAAAGACGCTGCAATCAAGAGGTACATCAAAGAAAGCAAGAAAAATCTTGAAGCCTCGACAAGCAACGCTCCGATGCCTGACAATTGGAAGAATATTGTTGACAAGCTGAGGACTGAAAAGGCCGAATTGAAAGCTCACTATGGGAAAGAAATCATGAAGCTAAAGCTGCACAATGCATTTGGTTCTTCGTCTGACGAAGATGCTTAGGATTGTTTAGCTTTTTATTTATCATTTGCTTTTGTAAGGAGCTACGCTCCAATGTTGTAACATTTCCCATTCATTCAATAAAAGAATAGTTTGTGTTCAAATGTTTGCAAGAAAATAATCTTTAAAATATTTGGAAAAATCATAAATTTCTTTTTGCATACATCATTCTGCATATCGAGTCCGTTGTCTAGAGTCTCATCTTTTGGATCTTTCTCCATTAGATCGTCAAGCTGTCGCGTCTCAAAGTTTCTCGACCGCGCTCGCAATCAGATCACAGATACAATACTCGTTCAAGCAGAAGAAGAGTAATGGAACACTCTGAACAAGAGAATATTGAGCTTCGTGATACAGTGACCACCCTTCAGGAAAAGTTGGAAAGTCTCACTACTCTGGTTGACTCCTTAATGGCCGCACAGAATCAGCCGCCGCCACCCAACAGCCAAGCAACAGTAACATCTGAAGTCACAACTCCAGTTTCTAAAGTTGCGTTCGGTATCCCATCTTTCTCCATGCCAGAAGGTTGGGGCCCGCCTTTCAGCTTTGGTACAGGATTCCGCCATAATTTCTCAGGGGTTCAAACAACCATAACTGAAGCGCCTGCTGCACAGGGTTCGGCGTTTATTCCACATTCAGGGGTAACTTTTTCCCAAATCACTATGGCACTTTCTCAACCCACTATGACAGTTCCGACCCCTACGGTTCACACAGTTCCTTATGGTGGCAATGAGATTTATCATGATCAGGATGATAGCATAAATCAGCATAACCTTATGGGAGATCTCCAAGAGCAGTTTAACAAGATGCAGCTGGAAGTTAAAGCTATCCGTGGAAAAGATTTGTTTGGAAAGAATGCCCAGGAGCTATGTTTGGTTCCCAGTGTACAAATACCTGCTAAATTCAAGGTCCCAGACTTTCAGAAATACAAAGGTAGTTCTTGTCCACAAAGCCATCTTGTGATGTATGCCAGGAAGATGTCTACTTATGCAGATAATCATCAGTTGCTTATCCATTACTTTCAAGACAGTTTAACTGGTGCCGCACTGAAGTGGTACACAGGCTTGGATAGCACTAATATTCGAACATTCAATGACCTAGGTGAGGCCTTTGTCCGACAATACAAGTATAACTCGGATATGGCTCCGGACAGAGATCAGCTTCGATCCATGGCTTAGAAAGACCATGAAGCTTTCAAAGAGTATGCCCAACGATGGAGAGAAACTGCTGCTCAGATTAATCCACCGTTAAAAGAGAAAAAGATGACAAAGATCTTCTTGAATACTCTCAGTCCGTTTTATTATGAACGCATGATTGCTAGTGCTCTAAGTGATTTCACCGAAATGGTAAACATGGGGATGCGTCTAGAAGAAGGGGTCCGAACCGGACGTCTAACTAAAGAAGGTGGATCTTCAAGCGGAACCAAAAAGTTCGGAAGTGGTTTCCCAAAGAAGAAGGAACAAAGTGTTGACATGGTATCCCAAGGGAGGCCAAGAGGAAATGTCAATCGTCAACGACAAGTAGCTGCTATCGCACCAGCCGTTAATACAGCACCGAATCCGGGATTTACTCCGCAGTTTCAACAACAACAGCCTCGACCACAGGCTCAACAATTTAACAATAATCAGAATCGTGTACAAAGAGCTCCACAGTTTGATCCGATTCCAATGACCTACACAGAGTTGTACCCTGCTTTGATTGAAAGAGGTCTTGTTCAAACTAAAGCACCACCACCAGTACCTGAGAAACTCCCATGGTGGTACAAAGCTGAGGTCTCATGCCCTTATCATCAAGGAGCACCTGGACATGATCTTGAGCATTGCATAGCTTTGAAATATGAAGTTCAGAGGTTGGTTAGATCTAATCTCCTCTCTTTCAGAAATTTGAATCCTAATGTGCAAGCAAATCCGCTGCCCAATCATGGAGGGCATGTTGTAAACATGGTGTATGGATGTCCTGGTCCGTACCGAGTCTATAATATCAATTTCTCAAGAGCCGATTTGGTACAAATGCACGCCACTCTCTGTCGAGGGCCGAGTTTTCGCCAGCATCAATACGGTTCCTGTAGCATATGTTGTGTAGATCCTCATGGATGTTCGATTGTGAGAAGAGATCTCCAAGTGCTGTTGGATAATGGTACTATTCAGATCTACAGAAATAGGGATGAAAATGAAGTTAACATGATAGGATGTTATCCGCATGAGCTTTTAGTCTCAGATATCAACTCGGAAATGCCTAAAGTTAACATCATCGTTCCTCATTTCAACATGCCTGAGCGCATGGAAGTTACTTACAACAAGCCGAAGGTTCCTACTGCTCCCTTGATCATTTGTCTACCTGGACCTGTTCCTTATGACTCTGACAAGGCAGTTCCATACAATTACAATGCCACAATGATAAAGAATGGACAAGAAGTTCCTTTACCTACTCTTTCATCTGTCGTGAACATCGCTAATGTGAGTCGAGTAACAAGAAGTGGACGTGTATATACTCCACTACCTCCAAAGCAGCCTGTTGCTCCTACAGCCGGACAAAATCCTATCAATACACCAGTAGGAAATCCTGTGGAAATTCCTGTCAGTAATACAAACACTGATGTTGGTCAATCCAGTGGAACCAATGTCAATCCTGACTTTGACGAAATTTTGAAGCTTATCAAAAGAAGTGAATACAAGATTGTGGATCAGCTTATGCAGACTCCTTCAAAAATCTCAATACTTTCATTGCTTTTAAACTCAGAAGCCCACAGGGAAGCCCTGATGAAGGTCTTGGATCAAGCTTTTGTAGATCATGATGTGACTGTTGATCATTTTGATGGGATAATAGCCAACATAACTGCTTGCAACAATTTAAGCTTCTGTGATGAAGAACTCCCCGAGGAGGGTAAAAATCACAATCTTGCTTTGCACATTTCTATGAACTGTCAGTCAGACTCTTTGTCCAATGTGTTGGTAGACACCGGATCTTCCTTGAATGTGATGCCAAAGACGACTCTTGCTCGCTTGTCTTACCAAGGAATGCCTATGAAGTTCAGTGGTGTAGTAGTCAAAGCATTTGATGGATCGCGAAAATCTATTATCGGCGAAGTCAACCTTCCCATGACAATTGGTCCACAGACATTTCAAATCACCTTCCAAGTCATGGACATTCAAGCTGCTTATAGCTGTCTGTTAGGACGACCATGGATCCATGAAGCAGGGGCAGTAACTTCTACGCTCCATCAAAAGTTAAAATTTGTAACAAATGGAAAATTGGTAACAA
Organism: Vicia villosa; assembly: GCF_029867415.1. Lineage (NCBI taxonomy): Eukaryota > Viridiplantae > Streptophyta > Magnoliopsida > Fabales > Fabaceae > Vicia > Vicia villosa. Next base: position 176,042 of record NW_026706090.1, read on the forward strand.
TAAGTGGAGAACAAGCCTTAATGGTGAGTCATTTATCCAATTTCTCTTTCATTGGTGCTGATGATGTGGAAGGAACTCAGTTCCAGGGTCTCTCTTTAGAAGACGAATCTTCCAAAAAGAAAGCATCAATCTCTTCTTACAAAGAGGCGGTGAAAGTAGTGAAAGATGGAACTACCACTGGCTGGGGGCAAGTTGTGATCCCTACTGTCATACCCCAAAATTTGCCCTTATATATTTACCAATGTCACTTTATTTCAAATAAATGACGTAGCACAGTTGGTAAGGATTTGAGGATAAAAGGTACAAGAGCGAGAGGTCTCAGGCTCGAACCTCACTTTTGACATTTTCCACTTTTTATTTATTTATTTGTCACTAACCTCATTTTCATTTATGTTAAAAAATCACAAAAAATAGTTTTCTTAATTAATTTTTACTTTTTCAATTTTAATTCAAAAATAACCAAAAAAAAAAACATTTTTATTCTTAAATTTCGTTTTCTTTATTTAAGGTATTTTTCAATATATTATTTTTCATTTAATTCATGATTTTCTTCATAAAATAGTCAAAAAAATCATTAAAAAAAATATAAAAGGCAATTTCTCATTTAACTTTGGGGCCAAGTCAATCAACATTAAAATATTTGATTTGATTTTCTTTTGCCTTAATTAATTTCCTATTTTGTTTACCCTAGTTTTTCTATTATAAATATACACTAGAAAAAAACAATGAAAAAAAAAACCCTGATTTTCTAACCAATACACACGTACAGTAACAATCTCCCAATTCTCATACTAATCATCTTCTAACTTTCACACCAATTGCACAGTTCCATAAAAGATGAATTCCTCCCTCTCACAATCTTTACGCTACTGTAGCTTATATCCCTATACAATCATCACTTTATTTCACAAAACCTCACTACCATGTTTCTATACATATACATAAACAGTCACTTCATACAAACTTCCATTGTTAAACCAAACATAAACCATTGTTCATACAACCAAGACCAAATCCTTTCTCAAATTCATCTCATGAGACCATTGACATAACACGCTCAAGAAAAGCCGCACAGTTATCTTCAGCATCACTCTGAACAACGATTCAACGCACAACAATCTGGCAATAACGAAAAAAGCAATTCAAACGCTAAGTTGTTCACCTTCAGCCGTCGCCCATACCTTACGGTTTAGTGTCTTGCTTTTCAAATTCAATTTCAATGATTCTTGTATGATTGATAAAATTCGTTTGAGTTTATGTGTTCATGATAATAGGGCGAATCTTGCTGGATTATTTGATTGAAGTTTGAGTGTAGGCATGAAGATTCACCATGATTAGGTTTCCAAACCTTGAATTGGGATTTTTCGGAACTGATCAAATTAGACCAAAAGGACGGTACCATAACGTTCAGGAAAAAATTCAATCCGAACTATGTTGTTTTCTGCTGTTTACAGGTTGCCTGGCCGAAGGAAGTTTGATGCCAAGGAGAAAGCTCCATGGAGAAGACGAACCAGGGGATGAGTCTGGTTTCGATTTATTTTTTTTCTTTTCAGAATATTTTAATTTTAAATAAGTTAGTCATCAAGGATTCATGGCTCAGTTGGTTCAAGCGTTCTAGCGACATGCATGAGGGCTTGGGTTCGAACCCTACCCTCCATGCTATTATTTTGATAATTTGTGTGTAAAAGCTTGCAGTTTGATCCAGTACTCCCGCCTCTGTGCAAGACTACAATACTCCCTCAGATCCTAGCCACTGGATTAATACACAATCCGATCCAACGCCCTAGGGCCTGCGAGCGCATCATGTACCTTCATAACATACCACACTGAATCAAAAGATAAGAATTTTCTAATTTTTTTTTATTCTTAATTACATAACTTGTTTTATTTATTTATATTAATATATATATATATATATATATATATATATATATATATATATATATATATATATATATATATATATATATATATATATATATATATATATATATATATATATATATATATATATATATATATGTTATGTTAAGTTTTTTTCTTTTACTTTATAAAAATCTTTTTATATATAATTAATAATTTATCTATTTCACTTTCATTTATATTATTTAATTATCATTAGTTATCTTATATAAATCCCAAAAATTTCATAAAAACTATCTCTACTCTCGATTTAATTTTCTTATCCCGATTTAATTAATTAGGTCGCAAGACCAATAATTAATTAAATCGTATGCATTTTCTTATTTAAACCATGTCCTAATCAGGGTTTATAATGAACATTCCAATACACTGAAAATATTTTCTTTTCTTTTGTGCCTTGCCTTTTCAGGGTTATCGACATGGTTCACTCCGACAACGCAACGCGCCTGATCAAAAACCCAGAGCTAAGTATCTTATCTTTAAAGCCTATTTTGTTTTCTTTTAAAATCAGGGGTTTGTCTTGCCTTCACTATTTTTGCCTTTGCCTTTTTCAGGGTTACCCCGAGGCTTTCCGCCAACCATATCAGATCAAATTCGAAGCTAAGTTCCTTTTATTATTATTTTATTTATTAATTATTCTTTTTACTTTTATGGTTGATAAAGTTCGCCTTCGAATCGATAATGCACTCACTCTCTGTTTTCTGTCTCTTCTTTTTCCTTTTCAGGGTTTGTCAAATGCCAAAGCTACGCCGTTGGTAACCTTAAACCCTATTTTATTTTATGGCTTTTATTATTACTTGTGCCAAACCCTGTTGGGGATCCGCTGATTTCACTTTCCCCTCCCCTTTATTGCTTTATATACTGCGTGGTTAGTAATTTAGGGAGTGCAAATTTAAACTGGATTAGAGTCACTAATTACAAGATAAATAACTGAATTGAACCACATGATTGTTGCACACACGCACTCTTTTGGGGTAGCCTCTCTGTTGCCTTGTTGCCTGTTGCCTTGTTGCCTGTTGCCTTGTGTTTTTGCAGAATAAGCCATGTCCCTCGAATACGAGGATACCTCAGCCATGCTGCCTCGATAAATAAAGGTCATACGACCCTAATGATGCTGCCTTCGATACACTAATATGATCTCGTCCCTCGGAAGTTGCCTACGAAAGGCTGAGGTATCCTCTGGCTGCCTTTGAAAAGGCTATTCTGGTTCTTCCCTTAGACTACCTGCCTCCCTATGGCATGGGACAGTCTTATGGCGAACGAACTCTCGATGACCCTTCAACCTCCAAATGAAAGGCTTCCTGCCCTCTTATGGCAAGGATAGACCCTTTCACCCTGAAAGGCTAAAAGAGACCTATCATCTAAGTTTAAGGTAATTGCTTTAATTGCCTTGCTCTGGCTAAAACTGTTTTTTTTCATATTCTTTCTCATAAACCTTCAAAAGGGCTACGCTCATTTACGAGCTAAAGTCCCTATTCTTTTTCTTCTACATTTCTGAAACAAAAAAGAGCAAAGCAATTAAGAGCCCATGGAAAACCATGGATGCAAAGGGTGCCTTACCTTCCCTTTGCATAATTACCCCCCGAACTCAAATCTTTTTAAAAGGTGTTTTCCTGTTTCTTTTAGCCTTTCCGATATTTGGATAAAATAAAAGTCGGTGGCGACTCATGCTTAACCGCGACATTTCAATCGATAAAAAGTCAGTTCACCGTATTACAGAACTGGCGACTCTGCTGGGGAGTTTTCTATAAAAGAGGGGTTACCTTAAAAGTTTAGGATCACTTAATTGTATTCTATTGTTTGCTTTGCTTGCTTTATTTTTCAGGGCTGTTTTGGGAATTAACTGAAGAACGAATCCTACACCCGGATTCAAGTACACTTAAGATTAGGAGTGGGATAGTCATGGCGACCTCTTTCACATATGTGGGAGATGAGTCAATATGAAGTTCACACTTGAGTTAGGACTCCATAGCATATGCACACCTTTCTCAAATGAGGGAGGTCTATGTATGTGTCTGTGGGTGCGCCGGAGCTCAAGGACCTTTAGTTACCCTTAACCCATCCTGGCCTTTAGGAACGTAGTGGGGGGACTACTCTTGACAAATGTTAAGAACTAGTCGCTACCCGATGCTACAATTCAGATAGGTTCTTTCTCAAAGTATCATTGCATGGTACGAATGCATCATGTCCGAGGGTGCTTTAGAAGGGCTGACAATTCTGGATAACTTGTAGAACCCGTTGCTGAAATCTCCTTATCCATAGAAATACCCTTGGGAAGGACACCTGATCAGACCCCATGCAAGCCTTGAGCCAAAAATTGTGTGACTTGCGTGACTTGCCTGTATTTGCTACTAACCTCCGTTTCCTTGCAGGTTTTGTTAAGATGACTTGTTTGTCCTTACTATCTCACACTACGCCTAATGCACTGCATTCACATGACATCATGACATCATAAGCATAACATGATTCAACTAACCCTTTCAAGGATCTTAGGAATTTAGGGCGCAAAATTTCATGTGTCTTTGTCAAAGACTGAATTCCTATCAAGGGGCAAGAGGATTTATTTTCCTCTGGCCACATACCTTCCAATTCAAAGACACAATACCTATTAAGGGGCAAGAGGATTTATTTTCCTCTAGCTATACGCTTTCAAATTCAAAAGTACAAGTATCCCGAATCAGAGGCTATGACCCACTGGATATGGTGAGCTTGATTCTCAAAGAAAGACATTCAAAGACAAAAGTCAGAATTCTCCAGACAAAGACGCGACCAAACCATTTTCTAATGTTGCTAACTAAATTCCTAAAGATCCTTGAAAATATTGCATTTGCATTCATAACATCACATAAAACTAACTTTTCCTTTCAGGTCAACCAACCGGTCATGCAACTATCATCAACAGAATTAAACGCATCCTAAAGTATGGCTCTTTCAGATATGGTCTAATGAATGACTCGTTCTGACATCCTTCATCAGATATGGTCTAATGTATGGCTCGTTCTGATTGTTCTCCTTCAGATATGGTTTAATGAATAACTCGTTCTGATTTCCTACTTCCAGATGTGGTCTAATGTACGACTCGTTCTGGTATCCTTCATCAGATGTGGTCTAATGTATGACTCGTTCTGGTATCGTTCATCAGATGTGGTCTAATGTACGACTCGTTCTGGTATCCTTCATCAGATATGGTCTAATGTACGACCCGTTCAGGCATTCCTCTCCAGATATGGTTTAATGAATAACTCGTTCTGATGTCCTACACTAGATATACATTCCGGTAGCTCGAACCCTGGACATTCTGAAACATTCTTATCAGATACACATTCCGAAAGCTCGAACCTCGGATACTCGGAATCTCTACACTAGTTCCACAACAACGACGCAAGCCAGATGCACCTAAGCATCAATTCACCGGAATCAATATGTCGTCGGCTCAAACATTACAACATTTGTTGAAGATCACATTGATTACTCTGAGGGATGCTCCTAAGAATTATAACACCTCCACTCCTGGATATAAACTCAATGCGAGGTGAGCGTACCATTCCAACATTCCTGAACATTACACCAACGATTGCTGGACATTGAAGAATAAGATCCAAGATCTGATCAATGACGGAGAAATCAAATTCAACCCTCCTGAAAACTCCTGTGGTGATCGCCGCTCCTATGCCTAGTCATGACAAGACTGATTGACGTCTAGACGGACAAACTTTTGGATCATTAAATCTACTTTCCTTTGCATGTTTCTTTTCTGTTTGTTTAAACATTCGACTTATGATAGACATTATCTGTCTTAATAATCATCATCAGTGCATTGCATATGTTTGTCTTGAATAAATTATTTCGCTATCACTCATCTAAAACTGCATCTTTACTTTGCATACGTTTTGTGATATTCAACTCCTGCTAAAGTGGTATACCTTTTAAGGGAGGATGACGAAAATGATACCGTAACCTCATACAGTATGCTTTTGAGCGGACTATGCTGACGATGTACAGGCATTGTTTCAATTCCTAAACAGTGGAGATATAAGGATGTTAATCCCTCGGCAACCCCTTTGAGCCTAAGAAGTAGGAGTTTCTTTCTTGTATTAATTAAAACCCTTAATCATAACCTGGGGCAGGGTAGTTCTCAATTAATTTGGTTATGCATTCTATTTTAAGAGAATCATTCAGTACACCTTTCAACAAAGGTTTCAACCATAAGCGTTCATCCGCGCACATCAAGGAAGTGTTAGAGATGTCAATCAAAAGCCAACGATGGTTCATCAATCATTAAGCAATGCAGTCAATATCTTTCGAAAAAAAAAGGAAAAAACCATATGTACAAAGAAAAGCCTGCTAAGTCAAAAATCAAAAGATGACTTAGGCAAAAATCAAGGCATCCCGCTGACTGTAAACTCAAAAATAAACAGTTCAGGCAAAAGTTAGGGATATCAAAGATGAAAAAAGAGAAGTCCATAAATTCTTGAACAACACAATGTTGTGACTACCAAAAGGAAGAAATGACTGCCATCTCAAAAATTTCTCTTTGTTTGTGAACCATCATCATTATCAAAGGTGCAAATCCAAAAGTCTCTTGGAACCTGAATGCATAAGTTGAATCAACTGAGCTTAGGATTGAAGATCATCACGAAGAGGGGTGGGTACAATCAAATTTTGAGCCTTTATCCTTTGTTTCTTAAAACATGAACCAAGCCACGTTACAACCCTTGAAAGTCCTAATTGAAGCATGGTTAGTTCGAAAGCATACTGTCACCAAAAAGGTATCCCGACTCCTTAAAGTTTACTACAAATGTTAAGTTGATATCCTGTTTTTATAAACATCACATTGTTACAAATAGTGTGTTTTTACAAATATCACGTTTTTACATCTTTTGTTTTAAATGTTTTCCAAAGACTCAAGACAAACGTATGCATTGCATCTCATGAACTCATTATTAAACATATTCTGCTACATAATTTCAAATCTTTAACATCAAAAAGAACTTGCACAGGGTACAACTAATGACTGAAAGTTATCCCGATAGACAAGATTACTCCGAGAAGCAATGTCTCTTATGTATACAAGGGGCACGACACGTTTTCCCGATCAATCTGGGGCAATCAGGTCAAGATTCCGAGAATCTCTCAAAGATGCCAAAAACAATCAGGGGCATGCATCCAAGTAAATACGAATCTATCAACATGGGGCATTAATAGTGCACACCTCATAAAGTCCTCGCAAAGCGAATCTTTCCAAAGTTCCTATTAACTAGGGCAAATCTATGCAAGTCCAGTTTGACATCTTGATCAAATACTCAGTGGCGTGTCCTAATCAAATGGTAGTTACTATAATACTGGGGGCAACTTTCAAGACACCCATGTCTTCCCACAAAGCCAGATCATATCCCCACAGAGCAATCATTAAGAAGATGTCTTCAAATACTCTCGTCCCGACAAAGACGTAGCTCCCCAACACAGAGTTACATCTTCAACACTACCATTTCTGCAACACTTGCTCTTCTCCAACATGACTTACTAATATTTCTTATCCCTAGTCAGGGTACATCAAGTTACTGATCATCCCCAAGCAAGAATCATAAATTCCCAGCTGAGCATCTCCAAGAAAAGATCAAAACATCAAACTCACAATGACATAGAGATTTATCTTCTCAGTCAAGATGCTTTGAGTGACATAAATCATAGCCATACATCATATACATCACATACATATTCATACATCGCATGCGGTTATAACTCATGCACAACATACAAAACGTCCCATTTATTTTTGAGAACTCCATCTCATTCATTACATACATCATAAATATTGCATAAAACTGACATTGTTACCAAGGGAATATTATTTGACCGGTACATTACAAAGGTTCGAATCTCAGTCAAAGCAAAGCCTAACGCACGGTTTTCCAGACATCTGAGGATGCAATTGGGATTAGTCTAACGCGCGACTCATTCCTCGACCTAACGCACGGTTTTCCAGACATCTGAGGATGCAATTGAGAATAGTCTAACGCACGGTTTTCCAGACATCTGAGGATGCAACTGAGAATAGTCTGACGCACGATTTATTCTTCGACCTAACGCACGGTTTTCCAGACATCTGAGGATGCAACTGAGAATAGTCTAACGCACGATTTATTCTTCGACCTAACGCACGGTTTTCCAGACATCTGAGGATGCAATTGAGAATAGTCTAACGCACGATTTATTCTTCGACCTAACGCATGGTTATCCAGACATCTGAGGATGCAAAACGGATTAGTCTAACGCACGACTTATTCTTCGACCTGACGTACGGTCTTCTAGACATCTAAGGATGCAAATGGGATCTGATCTAACGTACGACATATCCTCCAGCCTAACGCATGGTTTTCCAGACATCATAATCATCTGCAGATGCAAACTAGACCCAGTCTAACGTGCGACTCAACCTAAGCCTATTCCTCAGAAACGGCCTAACGTACGACGTATTCTGACTCTCAAGTATATCAAGCTGGATGGCATTGTTAAACCCATCTCAATCATACATCTTTTCCAAACACCTGGATGGCATCTTCAAGCCCATCTCCGACAAAAGTCCCTACTTCAGCTAGGGCAAATTCCTGGGTATTCTAGTGTTCAATCCTCTTCTACCTTCAGATTCCGACTGGTATGCAAACCACTCTACATCCTCAGGTTTAAGAAAATTGAACAGGGGCATCTGTCATACCCCAAAATTTGCCCTTATATATTTACCAATGTCACTTTATTTCAAATAAATGACGTAGCACAGTTGGTAAGGATTTGAGGATAAAAGGTACAAGAGCGAGAGGTCTCAGGCTCGAACCTCACTTTTGACATTTTCCACTTTTTATTTATTTATTTGTCACTAACCTCATTTTCATTTATGTTAAAAAATCACAAAAAATAGTTTTCTTAATTAATTTTTACTTTTTCAATTTTAATTCAAAAATAACCACAAAAAAAACATTTTTATTCTTAAATTTCGTTTTCTTTATTTAAGGTATTTTTCAATATATTATTTTTCATTTAATTCATGATTTTCTTCATAAAATAGTCAAAAAATCATTAAAAAAAATATAAAAGGCAATTTCTCATTTAACTTTGGGGCCAAGTCAATCAACATTAAAATATTTGATTTGATTTTCTTTTGCCTTAATTAATTTCCTATTTTGTTTACCCTAGTTTTTCTATTATAAATATACACTAGAAAAAAACAATGAAAAAAAAAACCCTGATTTTCTAACCAATACACACGTACAGTAACAATCTCCCAATTCTCATACTAATCATCTTCTAACTTTCACACCAATTGCACAGTTCCATAAAAGATGAATTCCTCCCTCTCACAATCTTTACGCTACTGTAGCTTATATCCCTATACAATCATCACTTTATTTCACAAAACCTCACTACCATGTTTCTATACATATACATAAACAGTCACTTCATACAAACTTCCATTGTTAAACCAAACATAAACCATTGTTCATACAACCAAGACCAAATCCTTTCTCAAATTCATCTCATGAGACCATTGACATAACACGCTCAAGAAAAGCCGCACAGTTATCTTCAGCATCACTCTGAACAACGATTCAACGCACAACAATCTGGCAATAACGAAAAAAGCAATTCAAACGCTAAGTTGTTCACCTTCAGCCGTCGCCCATACCTTACGGTTTAGTGTCTTGCTTTTCAAATTCAATTTCAATGATTCTTGTATGATTGATAAAATTCGTTTGAGTTTATGTGTTCATGATAATAGGGCGAATCTTGCTGGATTATTTGATTGAAGTTTGAGTGTAGGCATGAAGATTCACCATGATTAGGTTTCCAAACCTTGAATTGGGATTTTTCGGAACTGATCAAATTAGACCAAAAGGACGGTACCATAACGTTCAGGAAAAAATTCAATCCGAACTATGTTGTTTTCTGCTGTTTACAGGTTGCCTGGCCGAAGGAAGTTTGATGCCAAGGAGAAAGCTCCATGGAGAAGACGAACCAGGGGATGAGTCTGGTTTCGATTTATTTTTTTTCTTTTCAGAATATTTTAATTTTAAATAAGTTAGTCATCAAGGATTCATGGCTCAGTTGGTTCAAGCGTTCTAGCGACATGCATGAGGGCTTGGGTTCGAACCCTACCCTCCATGCTATTATTTTGATAATTTGTGTGTAAAAGCTTGCAGTTTGATCCAGTACTCCCGCCTCTGTGCAAGACTACAATACTCCCTCAGATCCTAGCCACTGGATTAATACACAATCCGATCCAACGCCCTAGGGCCTGCGAGCGCATCATGTACCTTCATAACATACCACACTGAATCAAAAGATAAGAATTTTCTAATTTTTTTTTATTCTTAATTACATAACTTGTTTTATTTATTTATATTAATATATATATATATATATATATATATATATATATATATATATATATATATATATATATATATATATATATATATATATATATATATATATATATATATATATATATATATATATATATATATATATATGTTATGTTAAGTTTTTTTCTTTTACTTTATAAAAATCTTTTTATATATAATTAATAATTTATCTATTTCACTTTCATTTATATTATTTAATTATCATTAGTTATCTTATATAAATCCCAAAAATTTCATAAAAACTATCTCTACTCTCGATTTAATTTTCTTATCCCGATTTAATTAATTAGGTCGCAAGACCAATAATTAATTAAATCGTATGCATTTTCTTATTTAAACCATGTCCTAATCAGGGTTTATAATGAACATTCCAATACACTGAAAATATTTTCTTTTCTTTTGTGCCTTGCCTTTTCAGGGTTATCGACATGGTTCACTCCGACAACGCAACGCGCCTGATCAAAAACCCAGAGCTAAGTATCTTATCTTTAAAGCCTATTTTGTTTTCTTTTAAAATCAGGGGTTTGTCTTGCCTTCACTATTTTTGCCTTTGCCTTTTTCAGGGTTACCCCGAGGCTTTCCGCCAACCATATCAGATCAAATTCGAAGCTAAGTTCCTTTTATTATTATTTTATTTATTAATTATTCTTTTTACTTTTATGGTTGATAAAGTTCGCCTTCGAATCGATAATGCACTCACTCTCTGTTTTCTGTCTCTTCTTTTTCCTTTTCAGGGTTTGTCAAATGCCAAAGCTACGCCGTTGGTAACCTTAAACCCTATTTTATTTTATGGCTTTTATTATTACTTGTGCCAAACCCTGTTGGGGATCCGCTGGTTTCACTTTCCCCTCCCCTTTATTGCTTTATATACTGCGTGGTTAGTAATTTAGGGAGTGCAAATTTAAACTGGATTAGAGTCACTAATTACAAGATAAATAACTGAATTGAACCACATGATTGTTGCACACACGCACTCTTTTGGGGTAGCCTCTCTGTTGCCTTGTTGCCTGTTGCCTCGTTACCTGTTGCCTTGTGTTTTTGCAGAATAAGCCATGTCCCTCAAATACGAGGATACCTCAGCCATGCTGCCTCGATAAATAAAGGTCATACGACCCTAATGATGCTGCCTTCGATACACTAATATGATCTCGTCCCTCGGAAGTTGCCTACGAAAGGTTGAGGTATCCTCTGGCTGCCTTTGAAAAGGCTATTCTGGTTCTTCCCTTAGACTACCTGCCTCCCTATGGCATGGGACAGTCTTATGGCGAACGAACTCTCGATGACCCTTCAACCTCCAAATGAAAGGCTTCCTGCCCTCTTATGGCAAGGATAGACCCTTTCACCCTGAAAGGCTAAAAGAGACCTATCATCTAAGTTTAAGGTAATTGCTTTAATTGCCTTGCTCTGGCTAAAACTGTTTTTTTTCATATTCTTTCTCATAAACCTTCAAAAGGGCTACGCTCATTTACGAGCTAAAGTCCCTATTCTTTTTCTTCTACATTTCTGAAACAAAAAAGAGCAAAGCAATTAAGAGCCCATGGAAAACCATGGATGCAAAGGGTGCCTTACCTCCCCTTTGCATAATTACCCCCCGAACTCAAATCTTTTTAAAAGGTGTTTTCCTGTTTCTTTTAGCCTTTCCGATATTTGGATAAAATAAAAGTCGGTGGCGACTCATGCTTAACCGCGACATTTCAATCGATAAAAAGTCAGTTCACCGTATTACACCTACCAAGAATGAAACTAGAACAGGTCTCGGATGTTCACCAACATTCTCAAACTGCACCAAGAAGGATGAAACCCTTCGTCCGATCAAAGAAACATTCATTAGTGGAGGATTCCTTAACCCAATTCCTCAAGAGGTTAATGTCCTTATCGAAGAATGCATCGAAGAAGGTTTACCCGATCCTGAAGAAGAATGGAAATGTTATCTCAATGACTCGGGATATATATCTCAGGAAGAACCATATCCTCCTTCAGAAGAATCCAATGGCAAAGAAGCTGAGCCTGTTCCTGCAGAAATCTGGGACACCTTGGGACAACCAAGTGGAAAATTTGATTATATGGTGAAATATACTGCGCCTGAAAGTTCAAAGATTGCGATTGAGGATATCCAACCAACTGGATGGGGAGATTCCTTTGAATGCAATAGTCAACCAGAAGAGGCTTATCAGCCCTGTCAATTTTCTCAGCAGCCTGAAATTACTGAAGATTTCAATGCATCTACCAAGGTTTATAATCCTGAAGATGGTTACTATCACATAAACGCCATTTTTGAAGATGAAGGGGAAGATGGTCCCGCAAGTGACTCGGAAAGTGTCGCTGACAATGAGTCTCTTCATCCTGAAGACTGGGAAATACATCCTGAGAATTCTGAAGATTGTGACTCATCATATGCTCTTCAAGAAGTAGAAGAAGACCGTTTCAACTCTACAAAGAACAAGGGTGACAAACCAGGACCTTCAAATCCTGCTCGACCAGCGGTCAATGTCAATACTGAAGATAATTCTGAGGGGAATTTTCCTGAATACATAATACACAGAGGAGTTCGTTGCTACTGGAAAGCTGTCGACGTTCCGAATGTTGTTCGCCGCTCAAAGTAATCACCTCGCTGTTATTTTGACCTCCTGCCTTGCCCAAAGCAGAGAGATGTTTTATAGGGCTTTGCTTTTAAATGTTTTGCCCAAATAACTTTGTGTATAGGGGCTTTGTTTTAAAAGTTTCCCTCTTTGTCCTGCCCAAGACAAATGAGTTTGTGTTTAGGGCTTTGTTTAAAAAATGAATCATAAATAAAGTGTCATTTTGAATTCCCTACATTATATGTTTTATTTTTGCTTTTTTCTGGAAATGGTAATCCTAAAAAACCAAAATAAAAAAAAAAACTTTTTCAAAAAAAATATGCATACACTCCTACATTCATAAATTTTCTGAAATAAATATAAATCACATGTGCAGATTTACTATTGATAAACCCATTGAATGCAATAACCCTGTGCCCTCTCCCAACTTTGAGTTTCCTGTGTTCGAAGCCGAAGAAGAGGAAGAAGAGGAGATCCCGGACGAGATCTCTCGATTACTTAAGCACGAGGAAAGAGCCATTCTGCCTCACAAAGAGCCTCTAGAAAAGATCAACTTGGGTTCTGAAGAAGACAAAAAAGAAGTGACCATTGGATCGCTGCTTGACGCTGATGTCAAGAGTAAGTTGACAGACCTTCTCAAAGAATATGTGGACGTGTTTGCCTGGTCCTACCAAGACATGCCTGGGTTGGATACCAATATTGTTCAGCATTACTTGCCATTGAAGCCAGAATGTCCGCCGGTTAAGCAGAAATTGCGAAGGACTCACCCTGATATGGCTAACAAGATCAAAGTGGAAGTTCAAAAGCAACTCGACGCAGGTTTTCTTGTCACCTCTGAGTATCCTCAATGGTTGGCTAACATAGTGCCAGTTCCGAAAAAAGATGGCAAAGTCCGAATGTGTGTTGATTACCGTGACTTAAACAAGGCCAGTCCAAAAGATGACTTTCCATTACCACATATCGACATGCTGGTTGATAACACCGCTAAGTTCAACGTCTTTTCCTTCATGGATGGGTTCTCCGGTTATAATCAGATCAAGATGGCTCCTGAAGACATGGAGAAGACATCTTTCATCACCCCATGGGGTACCTTTTGCTACAAAGTGATGCCGTTTGGATTAAAGAATGCAGGCGCAACTTACCAAAGGGCGATGACTACTCTCTTTCATGACATGATGCATAAAGAAATTGAAGTTTATGTGGACGACATGATAGCCAAGTCCAGCACAGAAGAAGAACATATTGAATACCTTTTGAAGTTGTTTCAACGACTAAGGAAATATCAGCTTCGCTTGAATCCTAACAAATGTACTTTTGGGGTTAGATCTGGAAAACTCTTGGGTTTCATTGTCAGCCAAAGAGGTATTGAAGTAGATCCCGACAAAGTCAGAGCTATTCAAGAGATGCCTGCACCAAAAACTGAAAAGCAAGTAAGAGGATTTCTCGGACGATTGAACTATATCTCCAGATTCATCTCTCAAATGACTGCTACTTGTGGGCCAATTTTCAAGCTTCTCCGCAAAGATCAAGGGGTTGTATGGACTGAAGATTGCCAGAAAGCGTTCGACAGTATCAAGGAATACCTGTTAGAACCACCAATATTGATTCCTCCAGTTGAAGGGAGACCATTAATCATGTACCTTACCGTGTTGGAAGAATCCATGGGTTGTATGCTTGGACAGCAAGATGAAACCGGTAAGAAGGAGCATGCCATCTATTACTTGAGTAAGAAATTCACAGACTGTGAGTCTCGTTACTCCATGCTCGAAAAAACATGTTGTGCTTTGGCTTGGGCTTCAAAACGTCTCCGCCAATACATGATCAACAATACTACTTGGTTAATCTCCAAAATGGATCCGATCAAGTACGTCTTTGAAAAGCCTGCCTTAACAGGAAGGATTGCCCGATGGCAAATGCTGTTATCTGAATATGACATCGAGTACCGTGCTCAAAAAGCGGTCAAAGGAAGCATTCTTGCCGATCACTTGGCGCATCAACCAATTAATGAATATCAATCTATCAAGTTTGACTTTCCTGATGAAGATGTCTTGTACTTGAAGATGAAAGATTGTGACGAACCGTTACTTGAAGAAGGTCCTGATCCTGGATCAAGATGGGGTCTAATTTTCGACGGAGCAGTAAACGCTTTTGGCAATGGAATTGGGGCAATCATCATCACTCCCAAGGGTACTCATATCCCATTCTCCGCCAGATAACTATTTGAATGCACCAACAACATCGCAGAATATGAAGCTTGTATCATGGGTCTCGAAGAAGCCATTGACTTAAGGATCAAGATCCTAGACATATATGGAGATTCAGCCCTTGTGATCAACCAAATCAAAGACAAGTGGGAAACTTACCACCCTGGCTTGATTCCTTACAGAGATTATGCAAGACGTCTATTGACTTTCTTCAACAAGGTTGAATTGCATCATATACCTCGAGATCATAATCGAATGGCAGACGCCTTGGCTACTCTATCTTCCATGTTCAAAGTCAATCATTGGAACGATATGCCTACATTCAGAATTACGCGCCTTGAAAGGCTCGCCTATGTGTTTGCAACTGAAGCAGTCATCGATGATAAACCGTGGTTCCACGACATCAAGCGCTTCCTTCAAACTCAAGAGTACCCACTTGGGGCATCAAACAAAGATAAGAAAACTCTAAGGAGACTTTCTGGCAGTTTCTTCCTGAACGGAGATGTGCTATACAAAAGAAACTTCGACATGGTTTTGCTCAGATGCGTGGATAGACACGAAGCATACATGTTAATGCATGAAGTGCATGAAGGGTCCTTTGGAACTCATTCAAATGGGCATGCAATGACCAAAAAAATCTTAAGAGCAGGATACTATTGGTTGACAATGGAATCTGATTGTTACAAACACGTGAAGAGATGTCACAAGTGCCAGATCTACGCAGATAAGATCCATGTGCCACCGACTCTACTCAACGTTCTCTCATCTCCGTGGCCTTTCTCCATGTGGGGTATCGACATGATTGGAATGATCGAACCGAAAGCTTCAAATGGTCATTGTTTCATCTTGGTAGCAATTGATTACTTCACCAAATGGGTCGAAGCAGCATCTTATGCCAATGTTACAAGACAAGTGGTTGTGAGGTTTATCAAGAATAACATCATTTGCCGATATGGTATTCCCAGCAAGATCCTTACTGACAATGGTTCAAACTTGAACAACAAAATGATGAAAGAATTGTGTGAGGAATTCAAGATTGAGCATCATAACTCTTCTCCTTACAGACCAAAAATGAACGGCGCAGTTGAAGCTGCTAACAAGAACATTAAGAAGATCGTCCAGAAAATGGTCGTCACTTACAAAGACTGGCATGAGATGCTGCCATTTGCTTTACATGGATACCGTACTTCAGTACGTACTTCAACAGGGGCAACTCCCTTTTCTCTAGT
This sequence comes from Vicia villosa, assembly GCF_029867415.1. Taxonomy (NCBI): domain Eukaryota; kingdom Viridiplantae; phylum Streptophyta; class Magnoliopsida; order Fabales; family Fabaceae; genus Vicia; species Vicia villosa. The sequence goes on from NW_026706090.1 coordinate 192,397, forward strand.
ATACGGCATGGAAGTTGTGCTCCCCGTAGAAGTTGAAATACCATCAATGAGAGTCCTCATGGAGACTAAGTTATCAGAGGCTGAATGGTGTCAAAGCAGATACGATCAGTTGAACTTAATCGAAGAAAAACGTATGACTGCTCTATGCCATGGACAGTTATACCAAGCAAGGATGAAACAAGCCTTCAACAAAAAGGTTCGACCTCGTGAATTTCAAGAAGGCGACCTCGTGCTTAAAAAGATCTTGTCTTTTCAACCAGATTCTAGGGGCAAATGGTCTCCCAATTACGAAGGCCCGTATGTTGTCAAAAGAACATTTTCTGGCGGCGCCATGACTCTTGCAACCATGGATGGTGATGAACTCCCACATCCTGTGAATGCTGATGCAATCAAGAAATACTTTGTCTAAAAAATACAAAAGAACAGCTCGGTAAGTCGAAAACCCGCAAAGGGCGACTTAGGCAAAAATGAACGTCTCGGTGGACTGAAAACCCGAAAGGGCGGTCCAGGCAAAAATTAGAGACAATAAACAGAAAAAAATTCATCCTGGTAGATTGAAAACCTGGAAGGGCAATCTAGGCAAAAATTAAGGATTTATGACAAAGTAACTGCATCAGTCCGTACTTCATCACCTGAGGAATCTTTCTCATCAAAGGATCTTCAATCAAATCATCGCCAATCTGAAGCGACAAGCACAGTTGGAACTCAAAGTTGTTAGGAGGAATAGTGGTTATCGCTTTCAATGTAGCCTTTTCCGCATAATTACCATTTCCAACTTTTGTAAATACTCCATGGAATCACGCCTTTAGCTGATTTCCATCCTATTAAATAAATTTGAGCCTTGTGCCCATTTGTTTGCAATCTCTAATTTCTTTTAGCTTTCAAAATGACGCTTTAATTGTGTTATTTACTTTTGAAAAAAAAAAGAAAAAAAAGTATTAAATGAATTTACTTTTCTTTTTCAAAATAAAAGCGAAACTTTCCTTTGAGTTGTGAACAACAGAAGGAACATCAACAGCAATCTCCATAGGATAAATCAAAGATTATGATAGGAAAAGCTCTTCTATCCCCAGTGAAGAAGCTCTTCTATCCCCAGTGAAGAAGATCTTTTATCCCCAGTGAAGAAGATTTTCCATCTCCAGTGAGGAGGTTCTTTCATCTCAATGAGAAAAGATGCTCATCTTCCCCAGAGAAGTTTAAAGCACGCAACACCATTCATCACCTGTGTTATCTACACCGTGTTGAAGAACATTTGCCAAGTATCTGGTTGTATTGCGACGTCGGTCCTTCTCCAGTATATACTTCATTGTCTGTCAGTTTCGTCAGCATGCATGCTACATTCATGACATTCATCATTCATACATATTTGCATCATTTATGCATTCTTGCATTTTTCAATGTTTGCCTCAAAATCACTTGTTTAGGATATATCTATCCAAAAAAAAAAAAAAGGAAGAGAAAGAAAAAAGAAGAAAGAAAAGAAAAAAGAAACAAGTATGGGCGTGTCATCTCTCCAGTAGGTTGTCACCCATAAGCAGAAATAACATCCCTTCTTTCTCCAGTTCCCCACTGAGATCATTCCTCGTGGAAGAAGGTTGCTTTAGTTTCTCCTCTCAAAACAAAGGAGAAAATCCCCAGTTGAGTTCATTCCTCATGGGTACAAAGTCTTGTTTGACTGTCTCTTTCCAATTCATTCTTGGTTAGAACCCTGTCTTTACCAAAGATTCAAATTCCGATTCCTCAAACAGAATCGTGAAAAATAGAACCATAAACAATAGCCTCATCATCCGAGCAGCTTGTGTCTCTTTCAAAAGCTTTTTCCTCTCAAGGAAATCAATCTTGAAGACCATTTGACAATCAGGGCCTTATTACTGTTCACAAGGCTGAATAACCAGTAATTTCCCTAGCAAAGTCTCCAGAATCATTTTATCACTTGGCTGATAATTGATCATGTCTTCAGAACCACTATCACGAGGCTGGTAGTCGGTAACCTTTTTGTTCTGGTTATATTATTAAACATGTCTATCACCATGCTGATAGTCGGTAATATTAACCGAACCTTTGAAGCTATTGTTTACCTTGTCAAGTCTATCACCATGCTGATAGTCGGTAATACGGTTTCACACCTTCCACCTTCGCATTATTAAACAAGTCTATCCCCAAGCTGATAGTCGATAATGTCGATAGGTAAGCTTTTCTTACAAAGCTATCATTCCCCGGTGAAGCATACACTTGCTTTCCCGAAAAGAAAAAAAAACGGATTCTCTCCCTAAAAACGGATTGAGACATCCCTCCCGATCTTTTGTCCCCAGTGGAGTCAGTTTTGATATCCCCTCGGTAAAGATATCCTTGCATCATTCGCAATTTTGGTATCTTAGGTCCAAAATTCGCGTCTTCTGATATTTAAGTCTCTTCCACCCTATCAAAACGAAGATTTTCAATCTTCATGTCTAAGGTTGAAGAAACTTAAATAGGGGCATCTGTCATACCCCAATTTTTGACCTAAGATACCACCTCATATCATTTGCATATGCATCATTTGCATCTCTAACAAATTGCATAGCTTGTGTTTGCTACTTGTGACTCAGCAGGGATTAATCAAGAAATCACTCATCAGTACAAGCAACAATCAATTAAGGTTTTGTTCCCCCTTCATTTCAAATGAATCATCTTCATCAACAATCAACATTTGGTCCTTGGAGATTCATTTCAACAAGCTCAAAGGCTCTGAACCAACCAGATTAGGGTTTTGACTGAAGTTAGCATACTCCTGACTTTTGCTCAGGGTTTGACCTAATGACTAAGGACATGACCTCAAGACCCCAAATGCACCATTTTGACCTAATCCATTGGCTCAAGACATCTCCTACACAAGGATTGATCAACAGTGAAATTTCAAATCATCAGATTAGGGTTTTGAACTATCAGGGACCAAAATCAGGGATCACATTTGGGAAACCCTAAAAACCCCCAGGAAGTCAATCAAATGTTTCAATCATCCTCAAATAATCCCTATGACAACATCCAATGGAAATTACATTTCAATTCAAGATCCACAGTCATCAATTTCATCAGGTCGACAATTAGGGTTTTTGACCTAATTCACTGAACAACTGACTTTTTAATCAGGACATGGTGCCACAACTCAAACCATGGCTCAAGATCTTCCAATAACTCAATATTATCCATTCATACCATTCATTTGGTAAGGATAGTCTGGTTCATTTGAAATCTCTGGAAACGCGATTCGCCTGAAAAAGTCAACTGTACAAGATCACCATTGACTTTTGGGGAATTTTGGTCAACCATGACTTTTGAAGTTTTGAATCATCAATATATGATATATGAAGTCATTTGATCAAGAAAAATCAAGAAAATCAATCAAGAATCAAAAAGTCAAAGTTTGACTTTTATACTTAGAAAAAATTTCTAAGTGTTTTTCAATGGTTTTTCCAAAACTTTGGAAGGGAATAACTCAAAATTTCACCTACAAACTGAAAAAAACTTCCAACATGAAAGTTGTAGATTTTGATCCAATAAACAACTTTGACACATATAATTTATTTCCATAAGATCAACTATTTAAGAGATATGGAGCTTCAAAGTTGGCATCTTTTGAAAAATGCACTTAAAATCTCACTTTCTTCAAAGTTCATGGATCTTTTTCACCCACTTCCTTAAAGATCTTGAAGAAACTTTCAACTAGGGTTTTGAAGTGTGTAATATGAGCTTTCCAAAATGTCCAAGAGCATGAAAAAATATGGAGTGTAGCCATGATTTTGAATTTTGACATTAGTGAACTTTTTCACTTGAATTTTCACCATTTTTCACTAAGTTTCAAGACTACGTGACCTATAATCCAAGCAATGATGCATAGAAGCAATAATTGAGAGATATTTTCTGATTAGAAGATCAGAATGGAAGAGGATAAGAAGCTATAGAAATAACCATGGTTAAGTCACTTTAACCATTTTGCATTAAATGTAAAGATTCCATTTTATCTCCAAATGCCAAATCACCATTCCTTGATCAACTTGCAAGAGCTCTGCATTCAGAACTCATGGCCTATAAATAGAGGTGCAAATCACTCTTCAAATCACACCAAAACCTCACAATTATAGGTTTTCTCTCTTCTTTCTTAGAATGCAAGTTTCTTAAGTTTCTAAGAGGTAGAAAACTCAACCTCCAAACCTTTGAAGTTATGGCCAAAGTGATGGTTCTAGCAACTCATAAACATCAAATGTGATGTGTTTGAACCACTCACACACCCCAAAAACACCTAAATCTCAGAATCACTCTTCAACCACCATGTTTGCATAAAATGAGCCTTAACATATCAATTCTCGTACCAGGCCATATCTGTCCAAGTTAATCATCCAAACACACTCCATATACTTCATATGAACTGTTCCAACCATCATCCATGATCTGAAACATCAAAATCAACTAGCTTGATCCTCACTTGAGCTAAACTGCAGTTCGGGTACCACAAGGTGATCAAGAGGTTTTCAATTCACTCCAAGCATCCAGACATGTTCTATAAGGTCCATTGAAGCTGTCCAGATTGAGCAACAACATCTGTAACACCTCCAGGCTCAAATTCGATTTCCAGCTTTGCCGTTTTTGAGGTAAGTGCTCATGAACTTCAAACTCTATCATACATGCATCATAAATGAAAAATTGAGTTACCATCTTGTTTCTGCACCATCACTGAATAATAACCCTCAATCAATTGCATCATATCATGATCATACACGATTTCACAATGATTTGTCATATTAGGGTTCTTCGTGTTCATCAGAAAATTAATCATCTTAGAGAAAAAATAAATGAAATTAAAGGACACCATCATGTTCCTCGTGAAAAACCGAGTGAGATAGACCCTTTGATCGATCAAAACAACACAGTTTTGAAGAATTTTGAATTTCAGTTAGGGTGTGTTCTTGGCGCCAGATTTTCGTTCAAAGTTTTCAAATGTTTGTTTTAAAATATATTATCTTGGAAGCGTATGAATAACAAGCTGCGCGCGCAGCTCAGTTGGCAAGTGTTTTGAGTGGTGAACCTTAGGGCGTGGGTTCAAACCCTGGCAGGGCCAAACCTTATTTTTTGACACTATTTTTCTTCATTTTCTTCACAAACTTCATTTAATTAATTAATTAACCAAACTAATTCATTTTTTCTTCATTTTTTAAATACTTCTCATTTAATATATGTATTTTATGAATATCCAAAAAAAAATCACAAAAATATATTTATTTAATGTATTTTTAATTGAGTTTAAAATGACATGTTTTTAAGTGTTTTTTAATACTTTAAAATATTGTTTTTCATTTGATTTTCAAACATAATCACTTGTAAATATTTTTTGAGCAAACCCTAATCATCTAAGTGTTAATTAAGTATAATCTTTTTGCTTATCTTGATTAAACTAACTTCTTTCAAAATTCAAATCGTTTTAAACAAGCGATCACAATTCTTTTCAAAACGATAAACCATTTCTTTTTGATTTCAAAGGAAACTATTGATTAAATCTTTTTAATTGATCAATTGATTTTCAAAACGATGTGGGCCTCTCGAATATTAGAGAGTATAAGTCCCTTTCCTTTTTCTTTGTACAGTTTTTCTTTAAACAGAAAACTCTTTCAAAACAATACTTTTCAAACTGTTTTCAAAACAACAAACGATGCGTCTGTAAATAAAGCGATTAACCATGTTTTATAAAATAAAACATGGGCCTCCACATAGGTATAAGTCCCATTCCTGTACATGAAATTAGGTATTTCATTGTACAAACACCTTTTTGTATATATCTCGTTCAGTTTGATTTTTTAACTTTGAACAACAAATCAAAAATGAAGGTTTTCTTTAAATCTTCCCAAAAATACCATGGGCCTCCATGTAGGTATAAGTCCCAAGCCCCTTGTAAATACCTGTTTACTTAGCTTTGAATAAACTCAAATGGGCCTCTCCCCGAGTATGAGTCCCGAGCCCCCCGTGTATACAAATGGATCATGCTTACAGGTATATTTCCTTCATAAACTCCATTATATACACACACTTTGTCATATATAACTATTCATACTTGTTCATAATTGCTCATGTACTTGTTCATATTTGTTTGTACTTGTTCATACTTGTGATTGTGTTATATATATGCTTATTCAACTTAGTACAACACTAGGTTCCCCATAGCCTCCTATTGGGCTTCGTGCAAAGAATCTCCCTAGTTTAGGTTAGGACATAGAGTATGGTTTCCCGGTGAAATCGCTCTAAGAGCTCAAACCAACTATACCGCGCCTCCCCTTGGGCTTCGTACAAACGACTTGTCCCTCCTATAGCCTCCTCTTGGGCTTACAATGCAAGGACCCTAGATTGTCCCTCCCATAGCCTCCTCTTGGGCTTACAATGCAAGGACCCTCGGATAGCCTCCTCTTGGGCTTCGTACAAGGACCCACGGGCTTCTTATAAGCATCCCCAATATCCAAATCAAAACACCCTAGGAGATTAGACATTTATCATCTCTATGATAGGAGTATCTCTTCTATATCATCACAAACAATCAATCAATCAAACTTTTTTGCCACAAGGCTGGCTAATCAATCAAACCATTTTGCCACCATACTGGCTGATTAATCAAAGTTTTTGTCACAAGGCTGACTTCATTGAAACTTTTGCCACAAGGCTGGCTGATTAATCAAAACTTTTTGTCACAAGGCTGACTTCATTGAAAGTTTTTGCCACAAGGCTGGTTAAACAAACAAAAACATCTTTATCATTCTAAGCGCCATAAGTGGCATGGCCCAGGGCTTATAATGAAAATATTTTCAAACAAAAACAAACAGATGTATGTGATGATATAGATTAGATACATCGAACATTTAGATGACATTTGTCTCTTTTCCTTTGCTTCCACTAGCATAAGTGGGAACTACGATTGCTCTGACTTTCTCAACATCCCTTTGAGAATACGTAGGCACAAGGTCGTATCCTTGGCGAGCAAAACAAAACAAAAAAAACCATTCAAACCTTAGCACCCGTAGACCCCGAGCTACAGATGCTCTGATTCCCTCTAAGGGATATGTATGCAGAGGATCGCGATGATCTTTGCGAGCATAATCAAACAAACACCTTAGGTCCCACCTATTTCACAAGAACCTCTCAATAACATGGAATGAAAAACAAAACAAAGAAACCTATAGAGTACTATAGATACGATGGGTGCTAATACCTTCCCTTCGTATAACCAACCCTCTTACCCAAAGATCTCTCCCCCCACTTTTAGGTTATTGCAGCTTTTTTCCTTTTCCTACTTTGGAAATAATAAAAAGTTTGGTCGGAACAAAAGAAAAATCATTTTTTGAGCACTCGAGCCCAAAGAAGGCATCAGGTGTCTCATCCCGAAAAAAGACAACGATTTTTCCCCGCGACACTCGCGGGTTGCCAACTCCGGTTGATGAGAAATCCACCTCCGATCTTCCAAGTGCATGACCCAGAGTTGTTTTCTAAGCCAATCCTACTCTAAGAATGAAGTTGATGGTGTTGGGACTCAAAAATACCCAACTCATAACCTAAAAATGTGATTTTCCCCTTTTTAACAAGTCTGAAAATTCGTCAGCTCGCTTAGCGGCACAGAGTCCGCTTAGCGGACTCTGCTAAAAATCAGTTTTTGTTTTCGCCATAACTCGAGAACTGTAACTCCGAATTGCGCCCGGTTCGAAGCGTTGGAAAGCTTATTCAATGCTCTATCCAATAATGAATGAATGGAAACCAAAATTATGATTTTTTTCATCTTTATTTTGAGCCTATGGAAGTCCGTTTGACGGTGGCTAAGCGGGCTTGCACCAAAACTGCGAAATCAAAGTCGTGCCTTTGACACTTTATTCCTCAAGGCTTCAATAAGCGTGAATACCTTTAAAAACAAAGGAAAAAATATAAAATGGTATAAAAGTATATGAAAATACAACTATTCCCAAAGTATAGGTATTTATACAAAAAACGGGGAATTATTCAAACGGTATTAACAAAAATATCGATAAGTGCCACTATTTACATACACAAAATAAGTACATTTTGACACTTATCACTTCTTCCTCAGGTCATATTACCTCTAATTAGAACATAATATCCATATGTGGATCTCCTATCCAACGATGATCCACGCAGTCTGCATCAGAATAACAAATGGTTTTAGTATCTCCATCATCTTCATATAATAGTCCTCTTCCTGGTGCATTATTTATATATATCTAAGAATTAGAATAATTGCATCCCAATAACTTTCATAAGGAGCGTCCAGAAACTTACTCACAATGCTCACCGCAAAGGTAATATCTGATCTGGTGATTGTAAGATAGTTGAGTCTTCCCACAAGTCATTGATATCTTTCTGGATCTTTCAATGGCTCCCGCTGGCTCAGAAGAAGCTTGACGTTGGGATACATAGGAGTATCAACAGGGCGATAATCAAGCATACCAGTTTAACTAAGAATGTCTAAGGTATACTTGTGTTAGTTGATTGCAAAGTCGGGTGAGGGCTGGGCAACTTTAACATTTAAAAAGTATCTGAGTGGACTCAAATCTTTTATATAAAAGTTTAAAAAAGATGAGTTTCGAGTCACTGTATACCCTCAGTATCGTCTCCAATGATAACAATGTCAATAACATAGACCACAAGAAAAATGCATTGACCAGTGGAGGAATGAAGGAAGAAAACAAAGTGATCTTCTTTACATCTAGTCATACCAAACTGTATTAAAGCATGGCTGACGTAACCAATCCAAGCACGTCGGGACTGTTTCAGCCCATAAAGAGAACGACGAAGCCGACAAACAAGTTTAGAATTGCCAAGAATAGTAACATTTTGATGCTAATCCATATAAACTTCCTCCTCTGATTCTCCGTGTAAAAAGACATTTTTTATGTCCAACTGATGAAGCGGCCAGTGATGAATAACAACCATTGCAAGAAAGAGACGAACTGAACTAATCTTGGCCACCGGAGAAAAGTTTCACCATAATCAAGACAAAATATTTATGTATATCCTTTGGCTACCAAACATGCTTTGAAAAGATCAATCTAACCATCTGGTCCAACTTTCACGGTATAATCCCATCGACATCCCACTAGTTTTTTATGGAGGTAAATTAACAATATCCCAAGTGTTACTTGAATGCAATGCAACCACTTCTTCCACCATTACTTGAAGCCAATTGGGATCAGTCATAGCTTCATCTGTAGACTTAAGAATAAACATAGAATCTAATGCAGACACAAAAGAGACATAGGAAGTAGAGACACGTTCATAATTTAAAACATAAGAATATTTAATATTATGATGATGAGATCAGATACCTTTTCATAATGCTATTACAGGTCAAGTTCATACGCGTAATTGGAGAAGCAGGAGATGGTGCTGGTGGATCAATATCATCTCTAACCTCCGATGGACAAGGTGTTTTTCAATGGTATATCTATAATGGAGGTGTAATTGGTGTGGGAATGAAGGAAGAGATATCTCGAACATATGAAGTGCAATTCTCATCGGGTGACATAGAGGAAGAATGAGGAACTTTCAAAGAATGTAACATCGAAGGAAATAATGTATCGTTGAAGTTATGGACAAAAACAACGATATCCTTTTTATATACGTGAGTAGCCTAGAAAAATACATTTGAGAGATTTGGCATAACGTTTGTCTTTACCAAGGTTGAGGTCATGAACAAATCATGTGCAACCAAAGACGCAAAGAGGAATGAGGTAGAGATCATATTGCGGATTCAAGATAGAGTATGGAATCTAATCTTGAAGGACCGATGAAGGCATTTAGTTAATAAGGTGACAGCCTGTGAGGAGAGCATCACCCAAAAAAAAAAGGTACATTTTGGTGAAATAAATTTTTTTGTACGATTTCAACTAAACAAGGATTCTTCCGTTCGACGATATCATTTTGCTGTGGCGTATGAGCACATGATGATTGGTGAATAATTTCCTCTGATGTTAAAAAATGTTGAAATTGGGATAACATATATTCATGAGCATTATCGGTGCGTAAAATTTTAATGAAATTACCAAACTGGATTTTGCTTTCAGCATAAAACTCTTGAAATATATGGAAAACATCTAAACGATTTTTCATCAAAAATAACAAAGTACATCGTGAAAAATCATTATGAAGGTTACAAATTAATAATATCCTAAAGTTGACTTGACACGACTAGGACCCCAAATATTAGAATGAACTAAAGAAAAAGGTATGCAACACCTTTATTAACTCGTTGATAATAAGTGCTACGAGTATGTTTAACTAATTAATACGACTGAAACTTAAATGGCAAAAGCTTAGAAAAATTAGGAACTTAAATACACATTTTATTAAGGATAGGGTGACCCAAACATTGATGTGTAAGGTCTTAAGAAGTAATGGAAGCATATGCCACATATGGAGATAGATGATATAATTCTCCAAACTCACTCCCTGCGCCAACCGTATGTCTTGTACGTCGATCCTAGATATGAACAAAATTATCATTAAAAAGGACTGAACAATAAAAAGTACAAGTGGGATTTTTAACAGATATTAAACTAAAAGGACAACCAGGGATATATAACACAAAATCTAAAGACAAGTTTGGATATAGGTGTGCCTGGCCAAGGCCTTGAACTTTGATTTTAGAGCCATCTGCCATAGTAACAGAAGGAAAAGAATCAGAATAAGATAAGTGAGATAAAAGAAATTTCTTTCTAACATCTGATCAGATGCATTAGAGTCAAGGACCCAAGGGCCAAGGGAGGATGATTTAGAGATAAAGGATACATGATTACCGGACTGAGCAACGGTGGTAGAAGATGATGGTCGATAAGCTGCTTTGAATTGAAGGAACTCATTATACTCTCAACGGCCAAAGTATTAACTTCTTTGGTGATAGTCGATTGAGAAACATCAATGGCACGTGGTTATCGTTATTGTTCTCTTGCATTTGTACGACATTAAACTTCAATGTGATCTTAACGATTGGTTAGTTTCTCACATGAGATAAGCGAAACCTTAGTAAACGTGACAAAATTGGTGTCTCACATGAGAGTTGATGGCTTGAAGCAAAAAACAGAGTAAAAATCTGTAAAGAGTGTAGAATGACATGTCGATGATGGAAACTGTGACGAAACGGTCTTCCTGACACGCTGTCACACGTTGCTGGAGCGGTGGCGCGTCCGATCCATGCGCGGAAGGAGAAGTGGTGCATGGGAAGGGGCGATTGTGAGATTTTGGGGACTCACCTATCTGAAAGAGGTGATTCCAGAGATATAGGTATCTTGCCAGAATGACGTCAGAAGCGACGGCGCTAGTGGCGCCAGCTACGATTGTGGCCAGAAGAGCGGCAGTATGGTGGTGACCAAAATGAGTCACCGATTTTTTTTAATGAGAATGTAATGGGTCAACTGGGTAAAGCACGAAGAACAATGAATCTCAACAAACTCTAGATACCATATTGAAGTATAAGAGAGTTAGAGACAATTTAATAAATCGTGTGTTTAAAACGCACTACGGAGAGTGTATTATATATAAATAGATTACAACTAATTACTTGCTATAGTGGACGTGGGACTATTTTTTATACAAATATTCTTAACATGAATATTTAAAAACACCAAAAGTGAAAGGAAATAAAAAAATGAAAATATGTTTCACAAACTGATCTTACCGGGATCATAATGTAATCGTAGCCGGTGGACGTCGTGGGCTTGATGGATTTAAGGGAGGAGGGTGGTGTACCTGCAGACACTCCGAAGCTCAAGTAAGAATGTGTTTTGATGAAAATTCTGAAATGGAGAGAGGGATTTGAGAAAAATTAACTTGCTTTAAGATAAACGAGGTAAATTTGGAATCAATAACATCATCACAACCAATATTGGAAACGTATTGAGTCGAGACAAGGTAATATATTAATTACACTTATAGACTTTTTTTTTTTTAAGTGTAAGTAGAAAAGATCAATAAGAGTAAAAAATGGAATTTGATGTCATGTTTTAATAATGGGTGAATAGTCAATAACAGTATGGCAGCATGTGTGTTCATGGATGGGCATAGAAGTCGTTCAAGCAGCCTCGCTTATTGATCATTTGAATGCTTTCTCTGCTTTGGTTAAAAGAAAAGTTTCGGTGAAGAAGAAGCTTTTGATGTGGTTAGCAGCTATTTGGGTGATTTGGTGCAGGCGGAATGCAGTAATTTTTAAAAGCGAGGAGGCAATTGCCGTAGAGGTCTTTGAGCAGATACGGCTTTCTTCATGGCATTGGCAGATTATTGGTGCAAGGGTGAAGGGCCAAACTGATTTTTTTTTCTGGTGCCAAAATCCTTTAGAATCGTTGTTAGGATGAAAATGCTGTAAGTGGGCGAGTACCCCTTGTACTCTGTTAAAATTTTAATAAAATTCCATTGCTTATAAAAAAAAAAAAAATTTGAATAGTTGATTCTATCAAAATCTTCATCTTAGAAATATCTATAATATATTCTTAAAAAATAAAATAATGTTACCAAAAAATACAACAATTTTTTCTAATCCGTTGTTCTAAACATTCTCTACCATGAAGCATCTTCACTCTCCTCCTCCTTGTGTAACACGGGCTTCATCCATTTCTTCCACAGCACCCATAACCTGTTCGACGAAATTCCCAACCAAAAACCATCCAAATTCTTCAAAGCAACCTCCTTCTTTTCGTGTCCAATCCTTGAAACGGTCTTCCAAGCCTTTATCTCCAGGGCTTCAGAAGGATCCTAAGAAGGATTTGTCGCGCATTCTTCGAACTGAAGCTGCTATCAAAGGTGTAGAAAATAAAGCCAAGTCGTGGAAACATAAACAGCTCTGGCCTAAGGCTGTTCTTGAAGCATTGGATGATGCCATTAAAGGGTGTCAGTGGGAGAATGCTCTCATGGTTGGTACTAGTTTCAAATTTTTGTTTTTGATGTGGCCCTTTGTTTTGTTGAATGCTTTTCTTTGGCTTGGTTTTGTTGGTTTTTGATGGGGTGGGTGGGTGAACTTTGTGTCATGTGTATTTGTTCATTGATTACATGTTTTGACTGTTAATTTTAAGTTTAATGGAGATGAACTACCTATGAAAACCTATGATATTGCCGCACAAGTATACTTTGTAGCAGCAATTTGCTGGAATCTTATTTGACATCAATGCAAAAATGGTTTACCTTGACAATGCACGTCCCCTTTTCCTTTGGACTTTTTGATTGAGTGCAATAATGATTCATAAAGGTATGAAACTTCTTTGAAGTGGTTAAGTTAATTGAGATTTTTTTTTGTATAATTGGTGGCTATGTTCTTGATTGACTCTTAGCTCTGTAGATAAATCTTAGCTCTGTAGATAAATTAGAGAATATGTCAAGTTTTATAATCTACTCTAGATATTCGGTTGTCTGTGTTCTTTGGCTTGGCTTAGTGGAGTTTTTTTTTTTCCACGTGGAAGGTGAAATGGCAATATTAGCGAGAATGTTGGGGTAGCACCTTTAGTAGAAAAGATGGTGAAAAATAAACTTAGGTGTTTTGGGCATGTAAAGAGAAGGCCTGAAGATGTTGTGGTAAGGTGAGTAGATCTGATGGATAGAAGTTAAACAACTAGAAGCAAAGGGAGACCTAGAAAAATTATAAGTGAAGTTATTAAGAAAGATCTTAAGATTAGCGATTTGGATATATGCATGGTCTTGAAAAGAACATTATGGCGAAAGTTGATCCATGTAGCCAACTTCACTTAGCGGGATAAGACTTGGTTGTTGTTGTTGGAAGGTGAAATGAAATAATATGAATGGGTCAGTGGGTGGACTTGGTGTCATGTGTATTTATTCATTTTCATGTTTTGATGGTTAATTTTTGGATTGAGTGCAATGCAATGATTCATGAGTTATGAGGCTGCTTTTAAAGTATTGGATTGAGTTTTTTCAGTTTTGTAAAATTGGTGGCTCTTGAAATTGTAGATTTTATTGATTTCCTCTTTCTTTTGTAGTTAAAGTGAAAACGTATTTCAAGTGTGATTTTCTATTCTGGAAATCAGACAGTGTCCAAAAGTGCTTTCGTTTTGTTTTTCTCATATATTTTCCGTGTTGCTTGTGAACCTGGAAAGTTTTTGATTTGGATAATGGATATATAGTTTTAACGTGTTTGGAAAATCTTGAATTTGAAAGAAATTATAGAATTCTAACTTAAATGCTGTTGGTTATTTTTTAGTCTGCGCGCAGTTCTTAATTCTACTCTCATCAGATTCACTCATTCACCTACTGCTACTTGCACTCGTTCCTTCATGCAAACATAAGCATATTTTGCAAAACTAGTTACACTTTGCGACATATTATACTTTGTGATGTTAGTAGAGATGATTGGGTTTTGTTTTAGGCCGCATAACATAACTGGAATTGATTAAAGCTCTTAACTTTCAGCTTTATCTATAACATGATCAATTTCCTTTTGCAGATTTTCGAACTTCTTCGAAATCAACATTGGTATGAACCGAGATGCCAAACTTATACAAAGTTGTTGATGATGCTTAGCAAGTGCAAGCAGCCTAAAGAAGCTAGTCAGCTCCTTGAGACCATGTTGTTTGAAGGGCTTAAACCTACTGTTGATGTCTACACCGCACTTGTAAGGGTTTATGGACAAAGTGGTCTCTTTCGTCACGCATTTTCTATTGTTGAAGATATGAAATCAGTTGCTGATTGCAAACCAGATGTTTATACATACTCTGTTCTTATAAGTTGCTGTGCAAAATTTCATCGGTTTGATTTAATTGAACAGGTTCTTGTGGATATGTCATATTTGGGCATTGAATGCAACAATGTGACGTATAATTCAATAATCGACGGATATGGTAAGGCTGGCATGTTTGAGCAAATGGAGAATTCATTGACAGATATGATTGAAAATGAAAACTGTCAACCGGATATTTTCACGCTGAATTCTTTGATAGGATCATATGGAAATGGTGGGAAAATTGATCAAATGGAGAAGTGGTATGATGAATTTCAACTAATGGGCATAAAGCCTGACATAAAGACATTCAACATGATGATAAAGTCGTACGGCAAAGCAGGCATTTACGATAAGATGAATGCCGTGATGGATTTCATGGAGAGGAGGTTTTTCACTCCGACGATTGTAACATATAATACTGTCGTTGAAGTTTATGGAAAAGCCGGAGAAATTGAGAAGATGAATAACCAGTTTAAGAAAATGAAGCATTTAGGAATGAAACCTAATTCTGTAACGTATTGCTCGCTTGTAAGTGCGTATAGCAAAGCTGGGCTTATTGACAAAGTTGACTCAATCTTGAGGCATGTAGAAAATTCTGATGTTGTTTTGGACACTCCCTTCTTTAATTGCATAATTAGTGCTTATGGTCAAGCTGGCGACTTAAAAAAGATGGGCGAGTTATTCTTGGCAATGAGAGAAAGAAAATGCAAACCTGATAGCACCACCTTTGCGTGCATGATCCAGGCTTACAACACCCAAGGCATGACTGAGGATGCTAAAAAGATGGAGGACATGATGATTACTTCTAAAGATAGCTTAGGTATGTTCTATGTTGCAATTTCAAAAACTTGCTCTTTGGTGCGATTTTTATGTTCTGGTTTTATTCTGCTTGATAGAAAAATGCGTTGTCTAGTAAACATTTGTTGGCATGTGAGTGTATCATACACTGTGTATGGACTATGCATGTGTCTGTGCAGGACAAGTAAGACTGCTATAAAAAAACTGTACAAAGTGTTCGACTGAACCTAAACAGTTATACGGCACAGTTATAGCGGATTATGGCAGGAAATCCTCAATGTCGGCTGATATTTACCATTGCGACGTGCCCACAAACCGTCATGTATATCCGCCATAGCGACCATGGCCATGGCCACTATTTGATAACACTGTTCTGGATGGTTTTGACTGAGTCTTGCGTCTCGATATAGTTAACCTATTTGCGGCAATAATAATGATAGACCATTTTTGAGTTTTTCTTCTAACACAATCTCTATAACATTTATACTTACTATCGATTCTTTTTCCTGTGAATGTTTTTTATACTACTGAGTACTGACCCTCTCTACTAACTGTCTGATTAATAGATACTAAGTTGATTGGATGCTAGCATGGCCAATTTTGATAGCAGACTACACGTATCTATTCATCGATTTCCACGGTGATCCTAACTTGGAGAGATTTGTGAACTTTATCAGGTAAACATAGTTTCTTCTTGAATACATTACTATTTTCATGGAAAACCTTCCTGTACCTTTCAATTTAGTAGTTTACTATTCTCAGGAGTATATAGTTTTTTTATTTTTATTTATAGTAGTTAGATAACAAAGATAATATAAAATTGTTATCTTCTAACAATGATACATTGATGACTTTGGATGAGATTCTTTCAAATGATCGATTTTCAACAGAATCAGTTTTCAAAATTTTAACTGTATTTGAATATCACATGCATGAAAGGCATTGTCATCGTTGGAGTGTGTACATTAAACAAAGTGTATGTTTGGATTGACGGTGCGTTCAGCGGAATCACGGTGTATCATGATTATAGCAAAAGCTAAACTTTAGAGTTTCAACAAAACTTTGGTATCGCCGTGATTTCAAACATACACTAGGTCACTAGAAGTAGCGTCGACCAAATTCAAGTGCCCTATTGATGGACTATTTACTCTATCATGCAATGCAAGAGATTCAGTCAACCAATTGGTGATCCATTCTAGAGTAGAGTAATCCAAGTTCTTGAGGAGATGGTTGATGATTGGAAGTCTATACAAAATCTACCCAGCTTCCTTTCCTCTGCACTGTAATTAGCATAGTCCGATCCTACAAATACATATTGTACAAATTACTAATTAGTACAATATAGTGAGTTATATATATTTCAGTTTATTGAGATATGTAAATTCATAATACTTTTCCTCTATCTAATACTTACTGACCTTGTATTTATTGTTCATATTTTCTTCATAATGCAAATAAAAGAATAATAAATAAATAAATGAATAAGAAAATTAATGTTCTTTTATCAGTAGTGAGTGTTTCACATTAGTTTTAGACTATGAAAGTAATAATGTGAATAATTTTAAAACAAGTAAATATATATATTACATTAAAAATTGAAAACTGAAAATAAAAATTATTTTAATTTTTTTTAATGTGACATTCATTATAAAACAATAAAAATATAAAAATAATAAAACCCTACATGTTAACTATTTATTGTGCATTCAACAAACAATATACCATTTTCTCTAGTATTGTCGTTGAGGCTGCAGTATGCAAAACCCAATGTATCCAAATTCCAAAGTCCTCTAATGAAGTAAAAAACCTTCTCATCCAATGTTGGTGGGTTTCACTGAGCATTCACCACCATTTGTTTTGAGGGGTTCATTGCACCCCCATACATTAATTACTTATATTTCGAAAATAATCTCAGAATTTAAAATTGGGTCATGCTAACATGTGCTCTAAGGGCACATGTTAAGGATACTATAATTAGAAAAAGTTAAATATAATTAAATGCAATAAAATTATATTTAAAGTTTCGATACATTGAATGCACAAGTTCCAAAAAAAAAATTTCTATAAATATGTCATTAACTTGTGCCCTTGGGGCACATGTTAGCTTTTCCCTTTAAAATTTTGAAATTCGGACCCATCCTAACCACCTCAAATATACGTAAAAAAATATGTCTAAATATTAAAATTCGGCTTTATCCTTCGCTACCACGTAGACAGACACGAACAATTTGTTCTAGAGATTTATCAAAATATTAAAATTCAGATTCATCTCTATTATCACATACACAAAACAAACAAATAATTTGATCTAGGGGTTGTGGGTTGTAGGGTGCTTTTTTCTATGGAGTTGGCGTAACAAAGAGAAACATGTTGATTCCTTCCTTCGGCCGCATGATCCGGGTGCTTACATTGGACAAAAGATTAAGGATTATAAGGATGTTGTTCGAATTAATTATATGGTTATGGATAATAATAAGTTGACAAAGTGGATTGTTTGGGAGCCTCCAATTAGAAATTGGCTTAAGCTTAACGTTGATGGAGCCCGGAAGAATAACAATCTTACTGGTTGCGGTGGGTTGATTAGGGACGACAAAGGCACTTGGAGGGGAGGTTTTTCTAAGTTCCTTGGTGATTGTAGTATCTTCTTGGCCGAGCTCTGGGGAGTTTATGAGGGAATCAAACTTGCCTTATCCTTGGGAATTAGGGAAATGGAAATTAGTGTGGACTCTATCCTGGTGGTCCATGCCATCGAAAAAGGGAATTCAAATGATCGGGAGAGCTTAACAATGATCTCCCAAATTCGTAGACTCATGGGAGATTTTGAAAATGTTAGTGTTACTCATTCTTTCAGGGAAACCAACCGGTGTGCGGATGTGTTGGCTGATATTGGCTGCAAGGCTCAGGAAGGTTTTATTTGTTTTGTTTCTCCTCCTTCTAGTTTAATTCGTCTCCTAGATGAAGACGCTAGAGGTCTTTTGACTGCTAGAGTCGTTTCTGTGTAGCTTTCTGTTTTTTCGGGCTTCGGCCCTCTTTGTTTCCAAAAAAATTTGGTCTAGGGGTTTGTCCATATATTGAAATCCGGATTCACCCTTGTTATTACATATACAAAAGACAACAACAATATCAGACATAAGAATCTATAATAACATGACATTTTTTGTTGTCACGTACACAAAATACAACATAGATATTTGTTAACCTAAATCTAACATAACATTTCATCAACAACATATGGTTTATGACGTTTCGTCATCTTTAGAATATTTGTGGATGATATTGCAAGTGTCGCATCAATCTCGATTGAACCCTTAGTTGCATAAAGATGAAATGTACTCCACATATCACTAACATCTGCATCGTCTTCAACTCAAACTTATTGAAGTTAATCTTTTCTTCATTATCATCCATTGGTGAACAATACTCGATCTTAACGACTTTTCGATTGTCGGTGTAGTGTAGGAGATGTGTTCTTTGTGATTCTAAATTCAAAAGGAGGCAGGATGTCATTGAAGTAAACAAATGCAATATACTGATAATGATTCATTTTGGAGTGTTTGTGTTAACAACATAAGAGATATAATTATATATGTTTTAGATCATTATGGATCATACAAATGCAATCTTGTCTCAAGGGTTGAACAAGATATTGAAATTTGGATTCACCATCTTTTTATCAGGTACGAAGAATAAACATGAGGTATTTTCGGATATTAAAATCTGAATTCTCCCCTGTTAGCATCACTTATACATAGAATATAAGCACTACTACAAATATTATTTTTTACGGCGAAGATTTCACCTCAAACAATAAAAAACAGCAGTATAATGCCAAGGCGCGCCATATTTTATTTTATTTTTTAAAATAAAAACAACATATGCAAGAACAAGATTTGTTCATGCAATAAGTATCTATGTTTTGACAATAACAGTACATATATTTTGTATGTAACAATTTAGTTTCTAATAGTTTTCTTGAGTGTGTAGATATTGTGTACCAGGAGATTCTGGATTGGTGTCCGTAAAGAATTATCAGAAGCAAGCAAGGCAACTCAGAAACACTATTTGCAGCTGAATCTGAGGAAACATCAGTAGTTATGAAGAATGTTGAATGTTCATCAAAAGAAGAGTTACTGTGCGCTTCTCAATAAGCTGTTGCTTTAGAAGCCATGAGTAATCAGAAGAAAGAATTCCGTTAGAACTTCTGTTCCAATATCGGAAATCAACATACAAGAGAGAGATTTCAAGTCAAGATCAGAAGCCACGATTTGTTCATCAGAAGAGCTGTTATTCTAATTCTGAATACAAAGTCAAGATTCTGTAGGCAAGATCAGATACATCAAAGGTCAAGCCAAGAATACAAAGATCAAACTCAAGGATGTACTGAAGATCAGAGGCCAAGATCCAAAAATCAGAAGCGCTCTCAAACATGGAAGAATGTGTTTTCAGATTGGCTGTTGCCGATGCATCTAGAAAACAGTGTTCCAATTCTTCAAGGATTCTAAAACAAAATCTGGACAAGCTACATCGTCACAAGACAAATCCAGATCAGAAGCCAAGTATCATTTCCCAAAAAATTCGTAGCTATCAATTCTGATAAACGAGATTATAACTCTCACAAGATAATGATTCTATACTTCACATCAAATTTGTTTCTGAACTACACATCAGAATTGTTATTAGGAAGATGAAGACAAGTTGATCTCTTCCAAGCTTACTACTTCAGAACCAGAAGTACATCATTTGAGGATAAGATCAAAGAACTTAGTCAAGAAGAAAATAGTACAACAGTACATCACAGATTCCATTATAATCCAGTACGCGTACTATTTCTCAGAAGATGTCTCCCACCAACCTACAAGGTATCAAGCTACAAGACAAAAGAAAAATACTATCCACAATAAAGCTTGATTCTATCCGTTGGGAACTAGCCGTTAGAAATCAAAAGACCTTCCTAACCTTCAACGTCTCTTTTAAGAACTATATAAGAAGATCAAATCATCCAACAAAGGTTGACGACATTGGCAACGCCCATGTTTAGCAGGATAACCAATAACCTCTTAAGATTTTAACAAGCTGATCTTCTAACCTATGGTTTTAAACGGGCTAACCATGAACCTAATGGTAAGTTCATCAATATGGAAGAACTTCATCCTTCAAATGAACAAGGCTTTATAATATCCCTAAGGGAAGTTCAACAATATTAACGATCTTCAACCTAACTAAATATCAGGAATTGATCATACAATCCCGAACCAAAGCTTTAACGGGTTTAGCTTCCAATCACATATTTTTATCCCAAAATGGATTGTGTTCATCCAAGATGTATAAACAACATTCTTGAAGAACTTATACAATTCTATTCATTTAGAATTACAAAGACACCTCACTCACAAAAGATCTTTCCTCACAAAAGCATTTGGCTATAAGAACTAGTGAGA
Organism: Vicia villosa; assembly: GCF_029867415.1. Classification (NCBI taxonomy): domain Eukaryota; kingdom Viridiplantae; phylum Streptophyta; class Magnoliopsida; order Fabales; family Fabaceae; genus Vicia; species Vicia villosa. The sequence goes on from NW_026706090.1 coordinate 213,376, forward strand.
GAAAATGAAAATAAAACTTAGAGAGAGAGAGAGAGATAAAGTGTGTCAATACACAAAGCGATTTTTGGATGACATGAAATGAGAAATAAGGCCTCTATTTATAGGCTTCAAATCCTCCAAAAGAGGAAACCTCATTAAATCAATTTTGACTGTTATTAATCAATTAGACCTATTGATTAGATCATTAAAGGTAACGACTAAGAGTTCCAAAATAGGTAAGAATTGATATATAGTTGTTGTTAATCAATTGAGTGCATTCAAACAGCCTTAATCCTTAAAAACGCGCTAATCCAATCGATTGACATAATCAATTAGATGCATTCAAAAAATAGTTTTTTGGCTTTTTGAATGCTCTCACCTCTTTCTATGCAACTTCTATAAATACTTCTCAAGGTTTATTGTTTTCAAAACATTTTAAAAAGGTTTTAAGTGTGTGTGTGTGTGTATGTGTGCGCGCGCTTGCGTGCTTATAGCCATCTACTTCTATGAAGAAATACTTTTGTGTTTACAAAAGTTTCACCCACTTACTAAATTGGGATACCTTTACTAAGCATGTGTCTGATGTATTCATTTTTGTTGATACTTTTATTGATATCTTATGATGTTTTTGTTATTATCAGTTTGTTTTCCTTTGTCTGAACAACCTTAGTCAGCGTCTGAAGCTTTATCTGAAAACTTTGTCATTCCTTTATCAAACCTATGGCTTGCATATTTTACCACTTAAGTACATTAATTGACTTTCTTAATGATTTCATATTTACGATGTTGAACGTTGTCTTTTTTTTATCTTTTACAGTTGACATCATGTTGCATCTTTATCATGTTGAATATCTTATTCTGTTCTTCATAGTTGCATCATGTTGATGTTATATTTATTTACAGTTCTTCACATTTTTCATCTTCAAAACAAAAACCCATAACATGCAAAACAAGGTTCCACACAAATAAGTCGATTGTCTAATTTTTCTTTAATGAAGTGTCTATCAACTTCAATATGTTTGATTCTGTTATGTTGCATTGGGTTATGAGCTATGCTAATAACTGACTTATTACAACAATAAAGTCTCATCGATTCATCACACTTTATCCTCAGATCTTCTAAGATTGATTTCAACCATATTAGTTCACATATCTCTTGTGTCACTTCCCCGAACTTTGCTTCATCACTATATCTTGATACTACATTTTCTTTCTTACTTTTCCAAGTGACAAGATTTCCACCTAGGAAAGTGTAATAGCATGTAGTTAATCTGCTACTCACAATTGACTTTGCATAGTAGGCATCATTATATGCTTTAAAACCTACACTTCTTTTTCTTTCAAACAAAAGTCCTCTACCAGGTGTTCCTTTCAAATATTGTACAATTCGGAGTACAACTTGTAAGTGAATCTCCTTTGGTCGGTGCATGAATTGGCTGACAAAGCTAATAGTAAAAGCAACATCAGGTTTTGTATGTGAGAGGCATATTTTTTTTTACTAATCTCTGTTATAAATTTTACTAGGTCTGTGGGTGGTTTCATATTTGTGGTTTCTATATAGGCTATCTTCCTCAATAACTTTTTGATGTGCATTTTCATGTTATAATCAACTTTCAAAAATCTCCCTTGAATCACTTCTCATTTTTTCATAATAGATATATCAAATTTCCCCTTCTTGATCATCCCATCATCAAACTAGAGCCTTTTTCAGAGTCTAAGAACGTCATCCATTCATATAGGTCTATCAAGTTTCATCTTCTTTGAAATAAAATAAGTACACAGAAAAATATATGTTCTTCTAAGTGTACAATCACACTTAAAGCTATTTGGACCTGATTTCTTTGCTAAATCAATTTCGTGATAAATAAAGTTCAATCTTGCTCGAGATATATTATTGACCAAATGTGAATACAAATTATTGTCTTTGAATTTATGTATTAATATTGTGATGTTATTATCATAACTAAATAATTCAATAATATTAATATGATGAATATACAAGTGTTAATCCCTTTAAACAGAGTTTTCTGACCTAATGGGTCTTACTAAAGATCCTAACTTAAATTACTAATAAAATATAAAGCTAATAACAATAATAATCTAATTAATTGTTTATAACACTCCCCCTCAAGCTGGTGAATGCTATCATTTCCAGCTTGGAAACAATTTCTTCAAAGTTATTGTTGTTAAGCCCTTTTGTTAGAAGATATGTAAGGTTTCCTTGGGATGGCATATATGGAGTACAAATTGATGGACTTGGGACTTCACACAAAAGAGGGGGAGGGGGTGAATTGTATGGTTTGAAAAAATATGATTTTGAAAACTTTTTAAAATTAAAATCGGAGTTTGAAAAATATTTTTCTATTTCTAAGCAGCGGAAAATAAATATTGAAATAAAATTCAAAATTTAATGAGTTTAAGGGAAGAAGAAAAACGCCAAGAATTATAGAGGTTCAGTCAAAACAAAAAGACCTACTAATCTCATAGAGAATTGATATTGAGAGTTTCCATTAAATACTTGAGAGCTTTTAGTAGGCGAAACTCACTAACCCCTTTATACAAGGATATGGTGGTTGTCATACAACCATGATAATATAAGACAAAAGATATGATTGTTTGCGTCTTCTCCATTGAAATGTTAAGACTGAAGTGGGCAATGTGAGGGCAATGTGTATTTTCATGATGTCAAAACATTGTGACTTTGACCAAATCAATATGAAAACAAAGGAAACGAGTGGATGCATTAAGGAAAGGTATTTTTTGGCGAAAATCAGTCAACAGGCCGACTCATTGATGCTACAGGTCGACCTATTGGTAGACTTAAGCCGAATTCTATGTTGGTGCAGAATGTGTCGACGCATAGCCCTGTTCAGGTTGACGCATAGACAATTGAGGAAATCTCGGCAATGCACACGCCGACCCTACAGGTCGACGCATAGACAATTGAGGAAATCTAGGGAATGTTCACACCGACCTCATAGGTCAACACATGTATCACGTTTTCTTCCAAAATAAGTGCAGAATTACAATAGGTCGACCTTCACAGATGGACAGGTCGACCTATCGCTAAAATTACTGGTTTTTTGCTGATTCTAAGTGGCTAATGAAAAGGGTGTGGTATATATTGTCTTTGATCATTTTCAAACAAAACAACAAGAAACGTGAAAGATATACTCAAGCTTCTTCTCATCTTCAACCTTTCGCTTATTGATCGAAAATCACACATAATAATCTTTTTTTATCGTAGTAAGGAACGTGCGTTGATAAGGTTCGACGGTGGACTAAAGTCTTGTTTGAGTGGAGAATTTTGAGGGTGTTTCTTGTATAAAATCTTAGGGTTTTTCCTTCTACATCAAGGCTTTGATTTGAAGATTTTTGACGATCGCTTCGCTTTGGATTCAATTCAGCTGAGCATAAGGAATTGATGGATTGTAGATTTGCTCATCAAATTTGCTACAACCGGATGATTGAAAAGGAAGGATCGGGGTCGTGATCGGTAGAGATCATTGACATTGACTTGGTTCTACTTGAATCAAGGGGAGGAAAGATTTGTATTCAATTTTACTACATGTGTGTATTTGGTTATTGGTAAACTATTTCCTTGTTAAACATTTTGCAATCAAATAAAACTTTATGAATTTCATTTGAAATTAGAGGCAGGCATACTCCTGCGAGGATGATTGAGGAACTGCCTAAACAAATATCATGTTCTTTATCGTATTTAGTTTTTATCTTTTCAATATTCGTTTTTGGCAAAAATCCATAGTTGAGCAAAAATTGAAACTTGGTGAAAATTGCTCACCAAGTGTTTGATAAAATTCCATATTCAATTTTTGGTCAACTTTTGTGAAACAGTTTATTGTGAGTAAGCTTCATATAGTGTGTATATTAGCTAATTGATAATTCCATTGAAACAAGTAATTCCAATTGACCATTTTCATCCGGTTGTTAATTGCACATATCCGGTCCCCGATAACTTGTCGTTCAAGAAGATAAGTTTGATTCTAGGGAATCGCGTTTTCAAACGCTAAAATTTTCTTAAGTTGAAAAAGGTGGTCTATTCACCCCCTCTCTAGACCATCCTTATCGTCTAACAAGTGGTATCAGAGCGCCGGTTTATCTAGTGCTTCACATATAACTTTTTAGAAAATGGAGAACGGTCAAAAAGAGGCGTATAATAAACTGTTTGTTTTCATCGGAGAAAACTATAGTTATTGCAAAGACTGTATGTGCATTCTTATCAACTTTGTTGATAGAAAAATCTAGAATGTCATCGTCAATGGTCCTATGGCTATCACCATAACCAACGATGCTGGTGTTACCAGACTTAAACCTGAAGCACAATGGGATGAAAAAGATGAAAAGCATTATGCGTATGATTGGAAAGCTAGAAACATGATTATAGCTTCCTTAGGGGTTGATGAGTACTTTCGCATATCACATTGCCAAACTGCTAAGGCAATGTGGGATGCGCTACAAGTATCCCATGAAGGAACAAATGATGGTAAGCTAGCTAGAATCAATACTTTGACGCAAGAGTTTGATCTCTTTCACATGAAGCAAGGTGAAACCATTACGGAAATGTAAAAGAGATTTTCTCATATTATCAATCGTTTACACACTTTAGGACACATTACTCCCAATGCTATTGCTACTAATAAGGTTTTGAGATGTCTTAGTAGGGAATGGTGTTATACCCCAAAATTTGCCTGCATCTTTTTTCAAGAAAACTCCAATCTAAAAATTAAGAGTCTCATATAATCATGGATTTTTATTTCAATAAATATCCTGACATGTGAAATACTTAGTTTTTAGAATTTTTCTTATACAGTATTTTGGCTTGCAGTTGAATTTATTCTTACGCAAACGCCAAATACTGTTTATTACTTCACACATGCTATTTATTTATTTACAGGTAAATAGTACTGACACAATTGGTACAAAGTTAAATCTTTTGCAGGCGCAGAATCAGGAAACTCAGACTGTACTGGTAACAAGTAGATTATTATTATCTTTTGTTTCCCCTTAATTTTTGTACTATATTCCATTATTTTCAAAATCTTTTCAAATCTCTTTTTCAAAAAATCAAATCCTAACTTTATTCTATACATCTCTCTTTTTCCCAACACTATCATACACTTTCTTTCAAATCTTACTTCCACTCAAATTTTCCTTTTGTACGGAATCACTTCATTCCCCAACGTCTCTATCCTTCTTTCCATTCTATAAATACCTCTCATTTTTCCATAAAAATCTCACATCAAATTCTAACTCATCTCTCAAATTTCTACTTCATATCCATCCTTTCTTCTTCCCCGACAAAATGGCGAAGTGGTGGGAAACGTGTTTTCTTATGGTCATCACCATTGCTACGGTGATCATGTCTTTTTTCTGTCTACATAGCCCGGAACACTGTGGACCTGGGATGCTTGCACTCCCAATCATCTACATGTTATTATTTGTAGCATGGGTTATTAATCGTCATTTTTAAAATTTGTCGTATTTCTTATTTCTTAAATGTACCGTTTATTCGTCGTACTGTTCAATATAGTATGTAATATTTGTACTGTCAGTATTAAATGTTGTACTATTTGTCATAATGTTGCTTAATTATTCAGATAATATTTTGTGTGTTTTCTGCCAGTCAAATATTCATATTTCTGTGCATTAAATGATTTTCAGGGTTATTATCGGTAATTTTGCTCGCGTACAGTAAATATTAGTTATTTATTATGTCTGTGTTTTTAACAAGTCATGTAAATAAACTTTAATTTTTCACATAAAACAAAAAACAACAAAAAGAAAATTAACTTTGACTGTTGATTTTTCACTCTGACTGCTACATTAATACCTAAACAGTCAGTTGACAGTCAAACTGCTGGCAGTACAATTCTCAGTGTTTTGTACCATCAATCAAATCAATCTTTTACAATTCAAAATTCCAAGATTTTTGTCCTAGAAGTCTTCTGAATATCACAGTATTAGCAGAGACTCAACACTGCACAAAAATCAGGTACGCTTAACTGTCTCCTACACAAACAGTCCCTGACTAGGGTTTTCTTGTTTTTACAGGAGAAACAAGTTTTTGAGACCTCAAATGGATTTCATGGACATCCATATATCTCAAAGTACCATCACACAAATTTTCAGACTTCAATTCACTCAGACGCACCGTCAGCAGCTCAAACAGTCAACAGACGACCCGTTTGACCAAAAAAGTCAAAAGACAGTCAAAAATGAAATTTTTTGTCAACATCCATATTTTGTCAAAGGATTCATCATTTGATCATTTGATGATCATAATTCATCAAGGAAAGATCAAAAATCAACAAAACCCTAAGATTCAAAATTAGGGTTTTCTCCTAAAAAGCCAACTGAACTTTGACTGGCCATAACTCTCTCATCCTTCATCCAAAAAATTCAAACCAAAGCTCATTTTTAAGGAAATTCAATTATCTTTCAAATTCAATTGATCCCATGGTCATTACATTCACCATTTGAAAAATATGAACAAAGACATTACAAGTCATTTTCAAAGTCAACAAAAAGACACTTTTTTCAAAAGGACACACAAGGAGCATCAAAAATAATTTTGAAATGAGACCAAAGACATTGGTTATAGGACTCTTTGAGGTTTCCAAAAAGTGCAAGATCTCCTTCATATGACCAAAATTGAGGGATTTACACCTTGTTGAAGTTGGCTAAATTTTGGGAAAATGCATAAAACCAACATTGCTCAAAAATGTATTTTTTCCAAATGGGGCCAAGTTTTCATGGTTCAAACATGTTTGCCATGATATTATGGGCCTCCCACGACCAAGTCAAAGCCCACACCATTTTTATCCATTTTTGGCTTAATTTTATCTTATTTTAAGATTAAATGAAAAAAGAAAATGGAAGGATAATGGATAGCTTAGTTTCTAAGCATGAGTCATCCAAGAATCTTCAATTTTCTGCAGAAGATTGAGGTACAAGGCAAGAGCATTGAAGAGAAGCAAGACTTGGTCAACAATTCAAAGGTTTTAATATAAAAAAAATCAAGAATTCAACAAAGGCAACTAAAGACTTCTCATCCAATGTTGGTGGGTTTCACTGAGCATTCACCACCATTTGTTTTGAGGGGTTCATTGCACCCCCATACATTAATTACTTATATTTCGAAAATAATCTCAGAATTTAAAATTGGGTCATGCTAACATGTGCTCTAAGGGCACATGTTAAGGATACTATAATTAGAAAAAGTTAAATATAATTAAATGCAATAAAATTATATTTAAAGTTTCGATACATTGAATGCACAAGTTCCAAAAAAAAATTTCTATAAATATGTCATTAACTTGTGCCCTTGGGGCACATGTTAGCTTTTCCCTTTAAAATTTTGAAATTCGGACCCATCCTAACCACCTCAAATATACGTAAAAAAATATGTCTAAATATTAAAATTCGGCTTTATCCTTCGCTACCACGTAGACAGACACGAACAATTTGTTCTAGAGATTTATCAAAATATTAAAATTCAGATTCATCTCTATTATCACATACACAAAACAAACAAATAATTTGATCTAGGGGTTGTGGGTTGTAGGGTGCTTTTTTCTATGGAGTTGGCGTAACAAAGAGAAACATGTTGATTCCTTCCTTCGGCCGCATGATCCGGGTGCTTACATTGGACAAAAGATTAAGGATTATAAGGATGTTGTTCGAATTAATTATATGGTTATGGATAATAATAAGTTGACAAAGTGGATTGTTTGGGAGCCTCCAATTAGAAATTGGCTTAAGCTTAACGTTGATGGAGCCCGGAAGGATAACAATCTTACTGGTTGCGGTGGGTTGATTAGGGACGACAAAGGCACTTGGAGGGGAGGTTTTTCTAAGTTCCTTGGTGATTGTAGTATCTTCTTGGCCGAGCTCTGGGGAGTTTATGAGGGAATCAAACTTGCCTTATCCTTGGGAATTAGGGAAATGGAAATTAGTGTGGACTCTATCCTGGTGGTCCATGCCATCGAAAAAGGGAATTCAAATGATCGGGAGAGCTTAACAATGATCTCCCAAATTCGTAGACTCATGGGAGATTTTGAAAATGTTAGTGTTACTCATTCTTTCAGGGAAACCAACCGGTGTGCGGATGTGTTGGCTGATATTGGCTGCAAGGCTCAGGAAGGTTTTATTTGTTTTGTTTCTCCTCCTTCTAGTTTAATTCGTCTCCTAGATGAAGACGCTAGAGGTCTTTTGATTGCTAGAGTCGTTTCTGTGTAGCTTTCTGTTTTTTCGGGCTTCGGCCCTCTTTGTTTCCAAAAAAATTTGGTCTAGGGGTTTGTCCATATATTGAAATCCGGATTCACCCTTGTTATTACATATACAAAAGACAACAACAATATCAGACATAAGAATCTATAATAACATGACATTTTTTGTTGTCACGTACACAAAATACAACATAGATATTTGTTAACCTAAATCTAACATAACATTTCATCAACAACATATGGTTTATGACGTTTCGTCATCTTTAGAATATTTGTGGATGATATTGCAAGTGTCGCATCAATCTCGATTGAACCCTTAGTTGCATAAAGATGAAATGTACTCCACATATCACTAACATCTGCATCGTCTTCAACTCAAACTTATTGAAGTTAATCTTTTCTTCATTATCATCCATTGGTGAACAATACTCGATCTTAACGACTTTTCGATTGTCGGTGTAGTGTAGGAGATGTGTTCTTTGTGATTCTAAATTCAAAAGGAGGCAGGATGTCATTGAAGTAAACAAATGCAATATACTGATAATGATTCATTTTGGAGTGTTTGTGTTAACAACATAAGAGATATAATTATATATGTTTTAGATCATTATGGATCATACAAATGCAATCTTGTCTCAAGGGTTGAACAAGATATTGAAATTTGGATTCACCATCTTTTTATCAGGTACGAAGAATAAACATGAGGTATTTTCGGATATTAAAATCTGAATTCTCCCCTGTTAGCATCACTTATACATAGAATATAAGCACTACTACAAATATTATTTTTTACGGCGAAGATTTCACCTCAAACAATAAAAAACAGCAGTATAATGCCAAGGCGCGCCATATTTTATTTTATTTTTTAAAATAAAAACAACATATGCAAGAACAAGATTTGTTCATGCAATAAGTATCTATGTTTTGACAATAACAGTACATATATTTTGTATGTAACAATTTAGTTTCTAATAGTTTTCTTGAGTGTGTAGATATTGTGTACCAGGAGATTCTGGATTGGTGTCCGTAAAGAATTATCAGAAGCAAGCAAGGCAACTCAGAAACACTATTTGCAGCTGAATCTGAGGAAACATCAGTAGTTATGAAGAATGTTGAATGTTCATCAAAAGAAGAGTTACTGTGCGCTTCTCAATAAGCTGTTGCTTTAGAAGCCATGAGTAATCAGAAGAAAGAATTCCGTTAGAACTTCTGTTCCAATATCGGAAATCAACATACAAGAGAGAGATTTCAAGTCAAGATCAGAAGCCACGATTTGTTCATCAGAAGAGCTGTTATTCTAATTCTGAATACAAAGTCAAGATTCTGTAGGCAAGATCAGATACATCAAAGGTCAAGCCAAGAATACAAAGATCAAACTCAAGGATGTACTGAAGATCAGAGGCCAAGATCCAAAAATCAGAAGCGCTCTCAAACATGGAAGAATGTGTTTTCAGATTGGCTGTTGCCGATGCATCTAGAAAACAGTGTTCCAATTCTTCAAGGATTCTAAAACAAAATCTGGACAAGCTACATCGTCACAAGACAAATCCAGATCAGAAGCCAAGTATCATTTCCCAAAAAATTCGTAGCTATCAATTCTGATAAACGAGATTATAACTCTCACAAGATAATGATTCTATACTTCACATCAAATTTGTTTCTGAACTACACATCAGAATTGTTATTAGGAAGATGAAGACAAGTTAATCTCTTCCAAGCTTACTACTTCAGAACCAGAAGTACATCATTTGAGGATAAGATCAAAGAACTTAGTCAAGAAGAAAATAGTACAACAGTACATCACAGATTCCATTATAATCCAGTACGCGTACTATTTCTCAGAAGATGTCTCCCACCAACCTACAAGGTATCAAGCTACAAGACAAAAGAAAAATACTATCCACAATAAAGCTTGATTCTATCCGTTGGGAACTAGCCGTTAGAAATCAAAAGACCTTCCTAACCTTCAACGTCTCTTTTAAGAACTATATAAGAAGATCAAATCATCCAACAAAGGTTGACGACATTGGCAACGCCCATGTTTAACAGGATAACCAATAACCTCTTAAGATTTTAACAAGCTGATCTTCTAACCTATGGTTTTAAACGGGCTAACCATGAACCTAATGGTAAGTTCATCAATATGGAAGAACTTCATCCTTCAAATGAACAAGGCTTTATAATATCCCTAAGGGAAGTTCAACAATATTAACGATCTTCAACCTAACTAAATATCAGGAATTGATCATACAATCCCGAACCAAAGCTTTAACGGGTTTAGCTTCCAATCACATATTTTTATCCCAAAATGGATTGTGTTCATCCAAGATGTATAAACAACATTCTTGAAGAACTTATACAATTCTATTCATTTAGAATTACAAAGACACCTCACTCACAAAAGATCTTTCCTCACAAAAGCATTTGGCTATAAGAACTAGTGAGAGAAAATGAAAATAAAACTTAGAGAGAGAGAGAGAGAGATAAAGTGTGTCAATACACAAAGCGATTTTTGGATGACATGAAATGAGAAATAAGGCCTCTATTTATAGGCTTCAAATCCTCCAAAAGAGGAAACCTCATTAAATCAATTTTGACTGTTATTAATCAATTAGACCTATTGATTAGATCATTAAAGGTAACGACTAAGAGTTCCAAAATAGGTAAGAATTGATATATAGTTGTTGTTAATCAATTGAGTGCATTCAAACAGCCTTAATCCTTAAAAACGCGCTAATCCAATCGATTGACATAATCAATTAGATGCATTCAAAAAATAGTTTTTTGGCTTTTTGAATGCTCTCACCTCTTTCTATGCAACTTCTATAAATACTTCTCAAGGTTTATTGTTTTCAAAACATTTTAAAAAGGTTTTAAGTGTGTGTGTGTATGTGTGCACGCGCTTGCGTGCTTATAGCCATCTACTTCTATGAAGAAATACTTTTGTGTTTACAAAAGTTTCACCCACTTACTAAATTGGGATACCTTTACTAAGCATGTGTCTGATGTATTCATTTTTGTTGATACTTTTATTGATATCTTATGATGTTTTTGTTATTATCAGTTTGTTTTCCTTTGTCTGAACAACCTTAGTCAGCGTCTGAAGCTTTATCTGAAAACTTTGTCATTCCTTTATCAAACCTATGGCTTGCATATTTTACCACTTAAGTACATTAATTGACTTTCTTAATGATTTCATATTTACGATGTTGAACGTTGTCTTTTTTTTATCTTTTACAGTTGACATCATGTTGCATCTTTATCATGTTGAATATCTTATTCTGTTCTTCATAGTTGCATCATGTTGATGTTATATTTATTTACAGTTCTTCACATTTTTCATCTTCAAAACAAAAACCCATAACATGCAAAACAAGGTTCCACACAAATAAGTCGATTGTCTAATTTTTCTTTAATGAAGTGTCTATCAACTTCAATATGTTTGATTCTGTTATGTTGCATTGGGTTATGAGCTATGCTAATAACTGACTTATTACAACAATAAAGTCTCATCGATTCATCACACTTTATCCTCAGATCTTCTAAGATTGATTTCAACCATATTAGTTCACATATCTATTGTGTCACTTCCCCGAACTTTGCTTCATCACTATATCTTGATACTACATTTTCTTTCTTACTTTTCCAAGTGACAAGATTTCCACCTAGGAAAGTGTAATAGCATGTAGTTAATCTGCTACTCACAATTGACTTTGCATAGTAGGCATCATTATATGCTTTAAAACCTACACTTCTTTTTCTTTCAAACAAAAGTCCTCTACCAGGTGTTCCTTTCAAATATTGTACAATTCGGAGTACAACTTGTAAGTGAATCTCCTTTGGTCGGTGCATGAATTGGCTGACAAAGCTAATAGTAAAAGCAACATCAGGTTTTGTATGTGAGAGGCATATTTTTTTTTACTAATCTCTGTTATAAATTTTACTAGGTCTGTGGGTGGTTTCATATTTGTGGTTTCTATATAGGCTATCTTCCTCAATAACTTTTTGATGTGCATTTTCATGTTATAATCAACTTTCAAAAATCTCCCTTGAATCACTTCTCATTTTTTCATAATAGATATATCAAATTTCCCCTTCTTGATCATCCCATCATCAAACTAGAGCCTTTTTCAGAGTCTAAGAACGTCATCCATTCATATAGGTCTATCAAGTTTCATCTTCTTTGAAATAAAATAAGTACACAGAAAAATATATGTTCTTCTAAGTGTACAATCACACTTAAAGCTATTTGGACCTGATTTCTTTGCTAAATCAATTTCGTGATAAATAAAGTTCAATCTTGCTCGAGATATATTATTGACCAAATGTGAATACAAATTATTGTCTTTGAATTTATGTATTAATATTGTGATGTTATTATCATAACTAAATAATTCAATAATATTAATATGATGAATATACAAGTGTTAATCCCTTTAAACAGAGTTTTCTGACCTAATGGGTCTTACTAAAGATCCTAACTTAAATTACTAATAAAATATAAAGCTAATAACAATAATAATCTAATTAATTGTTTATAACACTCCCCCTCAAGCTGGTGAATGCTATCATTTCCAGCTTGGAAACAATTTCTTCAAAGTTATTGTTGTTAAGCCCTTTTGTTAGAAGATATGTAAGGTTTCCTTGGGATGGCATATATGGAGTACAAATTGATGGACTTGGGACTTCACACAAAAGAGGGGGAGGGGGTGAATTGTATGGTTTGAAAAAATATGATTTTGAAAACTTTTTAAAATTAAAATCGGAGTTTGAAAAATATTTTTCTATTTCTAAGCAGCGGAAAATAAATATTGAAATAAAATTCAAAATTTAATGAGTTTAAGGGAAGAAGAAAAACGCCAAGAATTATAGAGGTTCAGTCAAAACAAAAAGACCTACTAATCTCATAGAGAATTGATATTGAGAGTTTCCATTAAATACTTGAGAGCTTTTAGTAGGCGAAACTCACTAACCCCTTTATACAAGGATATGGTGGTTGTCATACAACCATGATAATATAAGACAAAAGATATGATTGTTTGCGTCTTCTCCATTGAAATGTTAAGACTGAAGTGGGCAATGTGAGGGCAATGTGTATTTTCATGATGTCAAAACATTGTGACTTTGACCAAATCAATATGAAAACAAAGGAAACGAGTGGATGCATTAAGGAAAGGTATTTTTTGGCGAAAATCAGTCAACAGGCCGACTCATTGATGCTACAGGTCGACCTATTGGTAGACTTAAGCCGAATTCTATGTTGGTGCAGAATGTGTCGACGCATAGCCCTGTTCAGGTTGACGCATAGACAATTGAGGAAATCTCGGCAATGCACACGCCGACCCTACAGGTCGACGCATAGACAATTGAGGAAATCTAGGGAATGTTCACACCGACCTCATAGGTCAACACATGTATCACGTTTTCTTCCAAAATAAGTGCAGAATTACAATAGGTCGACCTTCACAGATGGACAGGTCGACCTATCGCTAAAATTACTGGTTTTTTGCTGATTCTAAGTGGCTAATGAAAAGGGTGTGGTATATATTGTCTTTGATCATTTTCAAACAAAACAACAAGAAACGTGAAAGATATACTCAAGCTTCTTCTCATCTTCAACCTTTCGCTTATTGATCGAAAATCACACATAATAATCTTTTTTTATCGTAGTAAGGAACGTGCGTTGATAAGGTTCGACGGTGGACTAAAGTCTTGTTTGAGTGGAGAATTTTGAGGGTGTTTCTTGTATAAAATCTTAGGGTTTTTCCTTCTACATCAAGGCTTTGATTTGAAGATTTTTGACGATCGCTTCGCTTTGGATTCAATTCAGCTGAGCATAAGGAATTGATGGATTGTAGATTTGCTCATCAAATTTGCTACAACCGGATGATTGAAAAGGAAGGATCGGGGTCGTGATCGGTAGAGATCATTGACATTGACTTGGTTCTACTTGAATCAAGGGGAGGAAAGATTTGTATTCAATTTTACTACATGTGTGTATTTGGTTATTGGTAAACTATTTCCTTGTTAAACATTTTGCAATCAAATAAAACTTTATGAATTTCATTTGAAATTAGAGGCAGGCATACTCCTGCGAGGATGATTGAGGAACTGCCTAAACAAATATCATGTTCTTTATCGTATTTAGTTTTTATCTTTTCAATATTCGTTTTTGGCAAAAATCCATAGTTGAGCAAAAATTGAAACTTGGTGAAAATTGCTCACCAAGTGTTTGATAAAATTCCATATTCAATTTTTGGTCAACTTTTGTGAAACAGTTTATTGTGAGTAAGCTTCATATAGTGTGTATATTAGCTAATTGATAATTCCATTGAAACAAGTAATTCCAATTGACCATTTTCATCCGGTTGTTAATTGCACATATCCGGTCCCCGATAACTTGTCGTTCAAGAAGATAAGTTTGATTCTAGGGAATCGCGTTTTCAAACGCTAAAATTTTCTTAAGTTGAAAAAGGTGGTCTATTCACCCCCTCTCTAGACCATCCTTATCGTCTAACAAGTGGTATCAGAGCGCCGGTTTATCTAGTGCTTCACATATAACTTTTTAGAAAATGGAGAACGGTCAAAAAGAGGCGTATAATAAACTGTTTGTTTTCATCGGAGAAAACTATAGTTATTGCAAAGACTGTATGTGCATTCTTATCAACTTTGTTGATAGAAAAATCTAGAATGTCATCGTCAATGGTCCTATGGCTATCACCATAACCAACGATGCTGGTGTTACCAGACTTAAACCTGAAGCACAATGGGATGAAAAAGATGAAAAGCATTATGCGTATGATTGGAAAGCTAGAAACATGATTATAGCTTCCTTAGGGGTTGATGAGTACTTTCGCATATCACATTGCCAAACTGCTAAGGCAATGTGGGATGCGCTACAAGTATCCCATGAAGGAACAAATGATGGTAAGCTAGCTAGAATCAATACTTTGACGCAAGAGTTTGATCTCTTTCACATGAAGCAAGGTGAAACCATTACGGAAATGTAAAAGAGATTTTCTCATATTATCAATCGTTTACACACTTTAGGACACATTACTCCCAATGCTATTGCTACTAATAAGGTTTTGAGATGTCTTAGTAGGGAATGGTGTTATACCCCAAAATTTGCCTGCATCTTTTTTCAAGAAAACTCCAATCTAAAAATTAAGAGTCTCATATAATCATGGATTTTTATTTCAATAAATATCCTGACATGTGAAATACTTAGTTTTTAGAATTTTTCTTATACAGTATTTTGGCTTGCAGTTGAATTTATTCTTACGCAAACGCCAAATACTGTTTATTACTTCACACATGCTATTTATTTATTTACAGGTAAATAGTACTGACACAATTGGTACAAAGTTAAATCTTTTGCAGGCGCAGAATCAGGAAACTCAGACTGTACTGGTAACAAGTAGATTATTATTATCTTTTGTTTCCCCTTAATTTTTGTACTATATTCCATTATTTTCAAAATCTTTTCAAATCTCTTTTTCAAAAAATCAAATCCTAACTTTATTCTATACATCTCTCTTTTTCCCAACACTATCATACACTTTCTTTCAAATCTTACTTCCACTCAAATTTTCCTTTTGTACGGAATCACTTCATTCCCCAACGTCTCTATCCTTCTTTCCATTCTATAAATACCTCTCATTTTTCCATAAAAATCTCACATCAAATTCTAACTCATCTCTCAAATTTCTACTTCATATCCATCCTTTCTTCTTCCCCGACAAAATGGCGAAGTGGTGGGAAACGTGTTTTCTTATGGTCATCACCATTGCTACGGTGATCATGTCTTTTTTCTGTCTACATAGCCCGGAACACTGTGGACCTGGGATGCTTGCACTCCCAATCATCTACATGTTATTATTTGTAGCATGGGTTATTAATCGTCATTTTTAAAATTTGTCGTATTTCTTATTTCTTAAATGTACCGTTTATTCGTCGTACTGTTCAATATAGTATGTAATATTTGTACTGTCAGTATTAAATGTTGTACTATTTGTCATAATGTTGCTTAATTATTCAGATAATATTTTGTGTGTTTTCTGCCAGTCAAATATTCATATTTCTGTGCATTAAATGATTTTCAGGGTTATTATCGGTAATTTTGCTCGCGTACAGTAAATATTAGTTATTTATTATGTCTGTGTTTTTAACAAGTCATGTAAATAAACTTTAATTTTTCACATAAAACAAAAAACAACAAAAAGAAAATTAACTTTGACTGTTGATTTTTCACTCTGACTGCTACATTAATACCTAAACAGTCAGTTGACAGTCAAACTGCTGGCAGTACAATTCTCAGTGTTTTGTACCATCAATCAAATCAATCTTTTACAATTCAAAATTCCAAGATTTTTGTCCTAGAAGTCTTCTGAATATCACAGTATTAGCAGAGACTCAACACTGCACAAAAATCAGGTACGCTTAACTGTCTCCTACACAAACAGTCCCTGACTAGGGTTTTCTTGTTTTTACAGGAGAAACAAGTTTTTGAGACCTCAAATGGATTTCATGGACATCCATATATCTCAAAGTACCATCACACAAATTTTCAGACTTCAATTCACTCAGACGCACCGTCAGCAGCTCAAACAGTCAACAGACGACCCGTTTGACCAAAAAAGTCAAAAGACAGTCAAAAATGAAATTTTTTGTCAACATCCATATTTTGTCAAAGGATTCATCATTTGATCATTTGATGATCATAATTCATCAAGGAAAGATCAAAAATCAACAAAACCCTAAGATTCAAAATTAGGGTTTTCTCCTAAAAAGCCAACTGAACTTTGACTGGCCATAACTCTCTCATCCTTCATCCAAAAAATTCAAACCAAAGCTCATTTTTAAGGAAATTCAATTATCTTTCAAATTCAATTGATCCCATGGTCATTACATTCACCATTTGAAAAATATGAACAAAGACATTACAAGTCATTTTCAAAGTCAACAAAAAGACACTTTTTTCAAAAGGACACACAAGGAGCATCAAAAATAATTTTGAAATGAGACCAAAGACATTGGTTATAGGACTCTTTGAGGTTTCCAAAAAGTGCAAGATCTCCTTCATATGACCAAAATTGAGGGATTTACACCTTGTTGAAGTTGGCTAAATTTTGGGAAAATGCATAAAACCAACATTGCTCAAAAATGTATTTTTTCCAAATGGGGCCAAGTTTTCATGGTTCAAACATGTTTGCCATGATATTATGGGCCTCCCACGACCAAGTCAAAGCCCACACCATTTTTATCCATTTTTGGCTTAATTTTATCTTATTTTAAGATTAAATGAAAAAAGAAAATGGAAGGATAATGGATAGCTTAGTTTCTAAGCATGAGTCATCCAAGAATCTTCAATTTTCTGCAGAAGATTGAGGTACAAGGCAAGAGCATTGAAGAGAAGCAAGACTTGGTCAACAATTCAAAGGTTTTAATATAAAAAAAATCAAGAATTCAACAAAGGCAACTAAAGACTTCTCATCCAATGTTGGTGGGTTTCACTGAGCATTCACCACCATTTGTTTTGAGGGGTTCATTGCACCCCCATACATTAATTACTTATATTTCGAAAATAATCTCAGAATTTAAAATTGGGTCATGCTAACATGTGCTCTAAGGGCACATGTTAAGGATACTATAATTAGAAAAAGTTAAATATAATTAAATGCAATAAAATTATATTTAAAGTTTCGATACATTGAATGCACAAGTTCCAAAAAAAAAATTCTATAAATATGTCATTAACTTGTGCCCTTGGGGCACATGTTAGCTTTTCCCTTTAAAATTTTGAAATTCGGACCCATCCTAACCACCTCAAATATACGTAAAAAAATATGTCTAAATATTAAAATTCGGCTTTATCCTTCGCTACCACGTAGACAGACACGAACAATTTGTTCTAGAGATTTATCAAAATATTAAAATTCAGATTCATCTCTATTATCACATACACAAAACAAACAAATAATTTGATCTAGGGGTTGTGGGTTGTAGGGTGCTTTTTTCTATGGAGTTGGCGTAACAAAGAGAAACATGTTGATTCCTTCCTTCGGCCGCATGATCCGGGTGCTTACATTGGACAAAAGATTAAGGATTATAAGGATGTTGTTCGAATTAATTATATGGTTATGGATAATAATAAGTTGACAAAGTGGATTGTTTGGGAGCCTCCAATTAGAAATTGGCTTAAGCTTAACGTTGATGGAGCCCGGAAGGATAACAATCTTACTGGTTGCGGTGGGTTGATTAGGGACGACAAAGGCACTTGGAGGGGAGGTTTTTCTAAGTTCCTTGGTGATTGTAGTATCTTCTTGGCCGAGCTCTGGGGAGTTTATGAGGGAATCAAACTTGCCTTATCCTTGGGAATTAGGGAAATGGAAATTAGTGTGGACTCTATCCTGGTGGTCCATGCCATCGAAAAAGGGAATTCAAATGATCGGGAGAGCTTAACAATGATCTCCCAAATTCGTAGACTCATGGGAGATTTTGAAAATGTTAGTGTTACTCATTCTTTCAGGGAAACCAACCGGTGTGCGGATGTGTTGGCTGATATTGGCTGCAAGGCTCAGGAAGGTTTTATTTGTTTTGTTTCTCCTCCTTCTAGTTTAATTCGTCTCCTAGATGAAGACGCTAGAGGTCTTTTGATTGCTAGAGTCGTTTCTGTGTAGCTTTCTGTTTTTTCGGGCTTCGGCCCTCTTTGTTTCCAAAAAAATTTGGTCTAGGGGTTTGTCCATATATTGAAATCCGGATTCACCCTTGTTATTACATATACAAAAGACAACAACAATATCAGACATAAGAATCTATAATAACATGACATTTTTTGTTGTCACGTACACAAAATACAACATAGATATTTGTTAACCTAAATCTAACATAACATTTCATCAACAACATATGGTTTATGACGTTTCGTCATCTTTAGAATATTTGTGGATGATATTGCAAGTGTCGCATCAATCTCGATTGAACCCTTAGTTGCATAAAGATGAAATGTACTCCACATATCACTAACATCTGCATCGTCTTCAACTCAAACTTATTGAAGTTAATCTTTTCTTCATTATCATCCATTGGTGAACAATACTCGATCTTAACGACTTTTCGATTGTCGGTGTAGTGTAGGAGATGTGTTCTTTGTGATTCTAAATTCAAAAGGAGGCAGGATGTCATTGAAGTAAACAAATGCAATATACTGATAATGATTCATTTTGGAGTGTTTGTGTTAACAACATAAGAGATATAATTATATATGTTTTAGATCATTATGGATCATACAAATGCAATCTTGTCTCAAGGGTTGAACAAGATATTGAAATTTGGATTCACCATCTTTTTATCAGGTACGAAGAATAAACATGAGGTATTTTCGGATATTAAAATCTGAATTCTCCCCTGTTAGCATCACTTATACATAGAATATAAGCACTACTACAAATATTATTTTTTACGGCGAAGATTTCACCTCAAACAATAAAAAACAGCAGTATAATGCCAAGGCGCGCCATATTTTATTTTATTTTTTAAAATAAAAACAACATATGCAAGAACAAGATTTGTTCATGCAATAAGTATCTATGTTTTGACAATAACAGTACATATATTTTGTATGTAACAATTTAGTTTCTAATAGTTTTCTTGAGTGTGTAGATATTGTGTACCAGGAGATTCTGGATTGGTGTCCGTAAAGAATTATCAGAAGCAAGCAAGGCAACTCAGAAACACTATTTGCAGCTGAATCTGAGGAAACATCAGTAGTTATGAAGAATGTTGAATGTTCATCAAAAGAAGAGTTACTGTGCGCTTCTCAATAAGCTGTTGCTTTAGAAGCCATGAGTAATCAGAAGAAAGAATTCCGTTAGAACTTCTGTTCCAATATCGGAAATCAACATACAAGAGAGAGATTTCAAGTCAAGATCAGAAGCCACGATTTGTTCATCAGAAGAGCTGTTATTCTAATTCTGAATACAAAGTCAAGATTCTGTAGGCAAGATCAGATACATCAAAGGTCAAGCCAAGAATACAAAGATCAAACTCAAGGATGTACTGAAGATCAGAGGCCAAGATCCAAAAATCAGAAGCGCTCTCAAACATGGAAGAATGTGTTTTCAGATTGGCTGTTGCCGATGCATCTAGAAAACAGTGTTCCAATTCTTCAAGGATTCTAAAACAAAATCTGGACAAGCTACATCGTCACAAGACAAATCCAGATCAGAAGCCAAGTATCATTTCCCAAAAAATTCGTAGCTATCAATTCTGATAAACGAGATTATAACTCTCACAAGATAATGATTCTATACTTCACATCAAATTTGTTTCTGAACTACACATCAGAATTGTTATTAGGAAGATGAAGACAAGTTAATCTCTTCCAAGCTTACTACTTCAGAACCAGAAGTACATCATTTGAGGATAAGATCAAAGAACTTAGTCAAGAAGAAAATAGTACAACAGTACATCACAGATTCCATTATAATCCAGTACGCGTACTATTTCTCAGAAGATGTCTCCCACCAACCTACAAGGTATCAAGCTACAAGACAAAAGAAAAATACTATCCACAATAAAGCTTGATTCTATCCGTTGGGAACTAGCCGTTAGAAATCAAAAGACCTTCCTAACCTTCAACGTCTCTTTTAAGAACTATATAAGAAGATCAAATCATCCAACAAAGGTTGACGACATTGGCAACGCCCATGTTTAACAGGATAACCAATAACCTCTTAAGATTTTAACAAGCTGATCTTCTAACCTATGGTTTTAAACGGGCTAACCATGAACCTAATGGTAAGTTCATCAATATGGAAGAACTTCATCCTTCAAATGAACAAGGCTTTATAATATCCCTAAGGGAAGTTCAACAATATTAACGATCTTCAACCTAACTAAATATCAGGAATTGATCATACAATCCCGAACCAAAGCTTTAACGGGTTTAGCTTCCAATCACATATTTTTATCCCAAAATGGATTGTGTTCATCCAAGATGTATAAACAACATTCTTGAAGAACTGATACAATTCTATTCATTTAGAATTACAAAGACACCTCACTCACAAAAGATCTTTCCTCACAAAAGCATTTGGCTATAAGAACTAGTGAGAGAAAATGAAAATAAAACTTAGAGAGAGAGAGAGAGATAAAGTGTGTCAATACACAAAGCGATTTTTGGATGACATGAAATGAGAAATAAGGCCTCTATTTATAGGCTTCAAATCCTCCAAAAGAGGAAACCTCATTAAATCAATTTTGACTGTTATTAATCAATTAGACCTATTGATTAGATCATTAAAGGTAACGACTAAGAGTTCCAAAATAGGTAAGAATTGATATATAGTTGTTGTTAATCAATTGAGTGCATTCAAACAGCCTTAATCCTTAAAAACGCGCTAATCCAATCGATTGACATAATCAATTAGATGCATTCAAAAAATAGTTTTTTGGCTTTTTGAATGCTCTCACCTCTTTCTATGCAACTTCTATAAATACTTCTCAAGGTTTATTGTTTTCAAAACATTTTAAAAAGGTTTTAAGTGTGTGTGTGTGTATGTGTGCGCGCGCTTGCGTGCTTATAGCCATCTACTTCTATGAAGAAATACTTTTGTGTTTACAAAAGTTTCACCCACTTACTAAATTGGGATACCTTTACTAAGCATGTGTCTGATGTATTCATTTTTGTTGATACTTTTATTGATATCTTATGATGTTTTTGTTATTATCAGTTTGTTTTCCTTTGTCTGAACAACCTTAGTCAGCGTCTGAAGCTTTATCTGAAAACTTTGTCATTCCTTTATCAAACCTATGGCTTGCATATTTTACCACTTAAGTACATTAATTGACTTTCTTAATGATTTCATATTTACGATGTTGAACGTTGTCTTTTTTTTATCTTTTACAGTTGACATCATGTTGCATCTTTATCATGTTGAATATCTTATTCTGTTCTTCATAGTTGCATCATGTTGATGTTATATTTATTTACAGTTCTTCACATTTTTCATCTTCAAAACAAAAACCCATAACATGCAAAACAAGGTTCCACACAAATAAGTCGATTGTCTAATTTTTCTTTAATGAAGTGTCTATCAACTTCAATATGTTTGATTCTGTTATGTTGCATTGGGTTATGAGCTATGCTAATAACTGACTTATTACAACAATAAAGTCTCATCGATTCATCACACTTTATCCTCAGATCTTCTAAGATTGATTTCAACCATATTAGTTCACATATCTCTTGTGTCACTTCCCCGAACTTTGCTTCATCACTATATCTTGATACTACATTTTCTTTCTTACTTTTCCAAGTGACAAGATTTCCACCTAGGAAAGTGTAATAGCATGTAGTTAATCTGCTACTCACAATTGACTTTGCATAGTAGGCATCATTATATGCTTTAAAACCTACACTTCTTTTTCTTTCAAACAAAAGTCCTCTACCAGGTGTTCCTTTCAAATATTGTACAATTCGGAGTACAACTTGTAAGTGAATCTCCTTTGGTCGGTGCATGAATTGGCTGACAAAGCTAATAGTAAAAGCAACATCAGGTTTTGTATGTGAGAGGCATATTTTTTTTACTAATCTCTGTTATAAATTTTACTAGGTCTGTGGGTGGTTTCATATTTGTGGTTTCTATATAGGCTATCTTCCTCAATAACTTTTTGATGTGCATTTTCATGTTATAATCAACTTTCAAAAATATCCCTTGAATCACTTCTCATTTTTTCATAATAGATATATCAAATTTCCCCTTCTTGATCATCCCATCATCAAACTAGAGCCTTTTTCAGAGTCTAAGAACGTCATCCATTCATATAGGTCTATCAAGTTTCATCTTCTTTGAAATAAAATAAGTACACAGAAAAATATATGTTCTTCTAAGTGTACAATCACACTTAAAGCTATTTGGACCTGATTTCTTTGCTAAATCAATTTCGTGATAAATAAAGTTCAATCTTGCTCGAGATATATTATTGACCAAATGTGAATACAAATTATTGTCTTTGAATTTATGTATTAATATTGTGATGTTATTATCATAACTAAATAATTCAATAATATTAATATGATGAATATACAAGTGTTAATCCCTTTAAACAGAGTTTTCTGACCTAATGGGTCTTACTAAAGATCCTAACTTAAATTACTAATAAAATATAAAGCTAATAACAATAATAATCTAATTAATTGTTTATAACACTCCCCCTCAAGCTGGTGAATGCTATCATTTCCAGCTTGGAAACAATTTCTTCAAAGTTATTGTTGTTAAGCCCTTTTGTTAGAAGATATGTAAGGTTTCCTTGGGATGGCATATATGGAGTACAAATTGATGGACTTGGGACTTCACACAAAAGAGGGGGAGGGGGTGAATTGTATGGTTTGAAAAAATATGATTTTGAAAACTTTTTAAAATTAAAATCGGAGTTTGAAAAATATTTTTCTATTTCTAAGCAGCGGAAAATAAATATTGAAATAAAATTCAAAATTTAATGAGTTTAAGGGAAGAAGAAAAACGCCAAGAATTATAGAGGTTCAGTCAAAACAAAAAGACCTACTAATCTCATAGAGAATTGATATTGAGAGTTTCCATTAAATACTTGAGAGCTTTTAGTAGGCGAAACTCACTAACCCCTTTATACAAGGATATGGTGGTTGTCATACAACCATGATAATATAAGACAAAAGATATGATTGTTTGCGTCTTCTCCATTGAAATGTTAAGACTGAAGTGGGCAATGTGAGGGCAATGTGTATTTTCATGATGTCAAAACATTGTGACTTTGACCAAATCAATATGAAAACAAAGGAAACGAGTGGATGCATTAAGGAAAGGTATTTTTTGGCGAAAATCAGTCAACAGGCCGACTCATTGATGCTACAGGTCGACCTATTGGTAGACTTAAGCCGAATTCTATGTTGGTGCAGAATGTGTCGACGCATAGCCCTGTTCAGGTTGACGCATAGACAATTGAGGAAATCTCGACAATGCACACGCCGACCCTACAGGTCGACGCATAGACAATTGAGGAAATCTAGGGAATGTTCACACCGACCTCATAGGTCAACACATGTATCACGTTTTCTTCCAAAATAAGTGCAGAATTACAATAGGTCGACCTTCACAGATGGACAGGTCGACCTATCGCTAAAATTACTGGTTTTTTGCTGATTCTAAGTGGCTAATGAAAAGGGTGTGGTATATATTGTCTTTGATCATTTTCAAACAAAACAACAAGAAACGTGAAAGATATACTCAAGCTTCTTCTCATCTTCAACCTTTCGCTTATTGATCGAAAATCACACATAATAATCTTTTTTTATCGTAGTAAGGAACGTGCGTTGATAAGGTTCGACGGTGGACTAAAGTCTTGTTTGAGTGGAGAATTTTGAGGGTGTTTCTTGTATAAAATCTTAGGGTTTTTCCTTCTACATCAAGGCTTTGATTTGAAGATTTTTGACGATCGCTTCGCTTTGGATTCAATTCAGCTGAGCATAAGGAATTGATGGATTGTAGATTTGCTCATCAAATTTGCTACAACCGGATGATTGAAAAGGAAGGATCGGGGTCGTGATCGGTAGAGATCATTGACATTGACTTGGTTCTACTTGAATCAAGGGGAGGAAAGATTTGTATTCAATTTTACTACATGTGTGTATTTGGTTATTGGTAAACTATTTCCTTGTTAAACATTTTGCAATCAAATAAAACTTTATGAATTTCATTTGAAATTAGAGGCAGGCATACTCCTGCGAGGATGATTGAGGAACTGCCTAAACAAATATCATGTTCTTTATCGTATTTAGTTTTTATCTTTTCAATATTCGTTTTTGGCAAAAATCCATAGTTGAGCAAAAATTGAAACTTGGTGAAAATTGCTCACCAAGTGTTTGATAAAATTCCATATTCAATTTTTGGTCAACTTTTGTGAAACAGTTTATTGTGAGTAAGCTTCATATAGTGTGTATATTAGCTAATTGATAATTCCATTGAAACAAGTAATTCCAATTGACCATTTTCATCCGGTTGTTAATTGCACATATCCGGTCCCCGATAACTTGTCGTTCAAGAAGATAAGTTTGATTCTAGGGAATCGCGTTTTCAAACGCTAAAATTTTCTTAAGTTGAAAAAGGTGGTCTATTCACCCCCTCTCTAGACCATCCTTATCGTCTAACAAGTGGTATCAGAGCGCCGGTTTATCTAGTGCTTCACATATAACTTTTTAGAAAATGGAGAACGGTCAAAAAGAGGCGTATAATAAACTGTTTGTTTTCATCGGAGAAAACTATAGTTATTGCAAAGACTGTATGTGCATTCTTATCAACTTTGTTGATAGAAAAATCTAGAATGTCATCGTCAATGGTCCTATGGCTATCACCATAACCAACGATGCTGGTGTTACCAGACTTAAACCTGAAGCACAATGGGATGAAAAAGATGAAAAGCATTATGCGTATGATTGGAAAGCTAGAAACATGATTATAGCTTCCTTAGGGGTTGATGAGTACTTTCGCATATCACATTGCCAAACTGCTAAGGCAATGTGGGATGCGCTACAAGTATCCCATGAAGGAACAAATGATGGTAAGCTAGCTAGAATCAATACTTTGACGCAAGAGTTTGATCTCTTTCACATGAAGCAAGGTGAAACCATTACGGAAATGTAAAAGAGATTTTCTCATATTATCAATCGTTTACACACTTTAGGACACATTACTCCCAATGCTATTGCTACTAATAAGGTTTTGAGATGTCTTAGTAGGGAATGGTGTTATACCCCAAAATTTGCCTGCATCTTTTTTCAAGAAAACTCCAATCTAAAAATTAAGAGTCTCATATAATCATGGATTTTTATTTCAATAAATATCCTGACATGTGAAATACTTAGTTTTTAGAATTTTTCTTATACAGTATTTTGGCTTGCAGTTGAATTTATTCTTACGCAAACGCCAAATACTGTTTATTACTTCACACATGCTATTTATTTATTTACAGATAAATAGTACTGACACAATTGGTACAAAGTTAAATCTTTTGCAGGCGCAGAATCAGGAAACTCAGACTGTACTGGTAACAAGTAGATTATTATTATCTTTTGTTTCCCCTTAATTTTTGTACTATATTCCATTATTTTCAAAATCTTTTCAAATCTCTTTTTCAAAAAATCAAATCCTAACTTTATTCTATACATCTCTCTTTTTCCCAACACTATCATACACTTTCTTTCAAATCTTACTTCCACTCAAATTTTCCTTTTGTACGGAATCACTTCATTCCCCAACGTCTCTATCCTTCTTTCCATTCTATAAATACCTCTCATTTTTCCATAAAAATCTCACATCAAATTCTAACTCATCTCTCAAATTTCTACTTCATATCCATCCTTTCTTCTTCCCCGACAAAATGGCGAAGTGGTGGGAAACGTGTTTTCTTATGGTCATCACCATTGCTACGGTGATCATGTCTTTTTTCTGTCTACATAGCCCGGAACACTGTGGACCTGGGATGCTTGCACTCCCAATCATCTACATGTTATTATTTGTAGCATGGGTTATTAATCGTCATTTTTAAAATTTGCCGTATTTCTTATTTCTTAAATGTACCGTTTATTCGTCGTACTGTTCAATATAGTATGTAATATTTGTACTGTCAGTATTAAATGTTGTACTATTTGTCATAATGTTGCTTAATTATTCAGATAATATTTTGTGTGTTTTCTGCCAGTCAAATATTCATATTTCTGTGCATTAAATGATTTTCAGGGTTATTATCGGTAATTTTGCTCGCGTACAGTAAATATTAGTTATTTATTATGTCTGTGTTTTTAACAAGTCATGTAAATAAACTTTAATTTTTCACATAAAACAAAAAACAACAAAAAGAAAATTAACTTTGACTGTTGATTTTTCACTCTGACTGCTACATTAATACCTGAACAGTCAGTTGACAGTCAAACTGCTGGCAGTACAATTCTCAGTGTTTTGTACCATCAATTAAATCAATCTTTTACAATTCAAAATTCCAAGATTTTTGTCCTAGAAGTCTTCTGAATATCACAGTATTAGCAGAGACTCAACACTGCACAAAAATCAGGTACGCTTAACTGTCTCCTACACAAACAGTCCCTGACTAGGGTTTTCTTGTTTTTACAGGAGAAACAAGTTTTTGAGACCTCAAATGGATTTCATGGACATCCATATATCTCAAAGTACCATCACACAAATTTTCAGACTTCAATTCACTAAGACGCACCGTCAGCAGCTCAAACAGTCAACAGACGACCCGTTTGACCAAAAAAGTCAACAAACAGTCAAAAATGAAATTTTTTGTCAACATCCATATTTTGTCAAAGGATTCATCATTTGATCATTTGATGATCATAATTCATCAAGGAAAGATCAAAAATCAACAAAACCCTAAGATTCAAAATTAGGGTTTTCTCCTAAAAAGCCAACTGAACTTTGACTGGCCATAACTCTCTCATCCTTCATCCAAAAAATTCAAACCAAAGCTCATTTTTAAGGAAATTCAATTATCTTTCAAATTCAATTGATCCCATGGTCATTACATTCACCATTTGAAAAATATGAACAAAGACATTACAGGTCATTTTCAAAGTCAACAAAAAGACACTTTTTTCAAAAGGACACACAAGGAGCATCAAAAATAATTTTGACATGAGACCAAAGACATTGGTTATAGGACTCTTTGAGGTTTCCAAAAAGTGCAAGATCTCCTTCATATGACCAAAATTGAGGGATTTACACCTTGTTGAAGTTGGCTAAATTTTGGGAAAATGCATAAAACCAACATTGCTCAAAAATGTATTTTTTCCAAATGGGGCCAAGTTTTCATGGTTTAAACATGTTTGCCATGATATTATGGGCCTCCCACGACCAAGTCAAAGCCCACACCATTTTTATCCATTTTTGGCTTAATTTTATCTTATTTTAAGATTAAATGAAAAAAGAAAATGGAAGGATAATGGATAGCTTAGTTTCTAAGCATGAGTCATCCAAGAATCTTCAATTTTCTGCAGAAGATTGAGGTACAAGGCAAGAGCATTGAAGAGAAGCAAGACTTGGTCAACAATTCAAAGGTTTTAATATAAAAAAAATCAAGAATTCAACAAAGGCAACTAAAGACTTCTTGGCTTCAATTCTAAGCACAACATAGCCTATATAAAGGCTATAACACTTCACAAATAAGAGGGCACGAAATTAGAGCCAAACTTCTGCTTGTAACACACTTGTAATCACTTAATTTTTTCAAAGAAACTTGAAATTCGAATTTTAAGTTTAAGTCATTTTCAATACAAACTAAGCATTCAAACATCTTCCTCAAGCATCACTGAACATATTCCAATCATTTCCAAGTCTTGAAACTCACTGAACCAAGTACTACAGGTCACGATTGGTTCGAACTAGAATCAACTTGTATCTCGTAATCCACGCATGCTTAGCAAGATGTAGACATATATTTGAACTTAGTTTGATGTGTAAATCATTTCTGGAAGTTTAATTGAGTTTTGGATGCTTGTACACGAATCTACCATTTTAGGGTTTTCTAGTTCAAATTTAGGGTTTTTAGTTAGAGCCAAAATTAGAACAAATTAAGGGCATGGTTGAATTCAGTGGAACAAGACAAATTGAATGGACCTATCGCGCCTAATTTCTATGCACGTTTACCCCTGTTTGCTATTTTTGCAGATTTAGGGTTCATCAATTACAGCGCTTTTGCATAAAAGCGCTGTTAAAAGTGGTGTCTGGAGGTTGAAGACGAAGACGTGTCCTCACCCCATTGGTTCACACGCGCGCGTTTTTTTAAATTTAATTTTTCTAATCCAGTGTGCTGCAGGTATATCACGTGTCACACGCCTTCAGGCCTTCCACCATCTGATTGCATTAATCTCCTCATCCAACGCTCTAGCCTTGCCAGTCCATGCTATAGACTCTATAACCCACCACATCTGATCACTGCTTATTTCTTTTTCTATTTTATTTTAATTTTCTTGCAAAATTAATTAAAAATAGTTTCAAAAATCCAAAAAATACACAAAAAATATTTTTAAGTTTCTAAAATAATATTTTATTTTCTAACATAAAAATATTTTATTTTTCTTCATAATTTCAATATTTTGCATAATTAATTAGTTTATATTTATATATTTGCTTTTTAATTATTTTAACCAATCAAAAAATCATAAAAAAATTTGTTCTTCATATTAAATATTGTTTATATATTATAAGCTAATTTTGTACATATTTTGAATAATTTTCCCTTTAAGTTTTAATTATTTGTGTAATTATTTGCATAATTATGTGTTAATTAACTTTATAAATTTCAAATCAATTTCAAAAATTCAAAAAAAAATTAGTTTTGTTTTAAAATTAATTAGAAAACATTTTGAACTTAATTTTTAGGTTTAAATTTTATTTCCATCTTTTCCTCATTTTAATTAAATTAATCATGCATTAATCATAATTAAAATAAATCATAAAAAATCCAAAAACATTTCTTTATTTTCTTGCTATTTAAATTCCTAGATAAATGTATAGGTTGTCAAATCTATGTAAATAGGCGTAGTTTAAATTTCCTGCAAATCGATGTAATAGCGTAGATTTACTTTCCGCATTTTACATTTCCGCATTTTAAATTCCAGCACATATAAACTGCGTGTTTGTCAAAGATAAAATTGAACCGTTAGATCACTAACTCCAAAAGATAAAATATCTGAATTCAAACACAATCACACTTGCACCTCCTAAGGTAATCCCTTCTCATTCTTTTCAAAATCAAAGTCAAAATTCTACTGTTTCGAGTACAAAATCGAACCTTTTGTTTGTATCCGGTGAAAGGATAGATTTTTAAAGGAAATAGAATAAAGACCTTACAACTCAGGGTAGACCTCCTAATTTGCTTGCTCAAATCAAAACAAACAAAATTCTCATACACTGTTGTTTTTCAAAATAAAACTTTCCAAAAAGACAATACTTTGTATATATCCAAACAATGATCATTACGAAGTTAACGTTCTTTTTTTCAAGAAAACATCTTTCGAAAGATAAAAAACACTTTGTATACATCCGCACAAGGATCATTACAAATTCAATTTACAAAGGTATTTGAAACCACATATGAGCATTTTAAAGCAATTGAAAAGTGATCGAAAACAAGTGAGCTAAGGAAACTAAAGAGCCCATGGATAACCATGGATACAAAGGATGCTAACATCTTCCCTTTGTATAACCTACCCCCTTACCCAGAATTTCTTAAAGGTCTTTTTTCTGTTTCTTTTATAAACCTTTCCTTAATTGGATAAAATAAAAGGTCAGTGGCGACTCTCTGAATTTTCAAAAATGCGAAAGCAGAAACAATAAAAAGAGTCAGTTCACGTATCTCTCCGCGAGAGGTATGGCCGAAAACGGAGGTCCACAAATGGCAACCTAAAGTCACGGCAATCAAAGAAGCCAACGATCTTACTACATTGTATCTTACGGCTCTATTTGGAAAGCTTGAAGAACATGAGCAAGATCTCATGAACCTAAACAAGCACGAAAAGCAGGAAAAGAAAGACAAGTCAAAGGACATAGAAAAGAAGTCTATTGCTCTAAAGGCTTCAAGTTCAAAGTCATCCACCAAAGATACGTGTGGTAGTGAATCTAGTGACGAAGATGATAGTCCAGATGAAGATATGGGTTTGTTTGTAAGAAGGCATAATAAGTATCTTCGAAAGAATGAAATCAAACACAAGGATAACAATCTCGTCAACTATAAGCGTCAAGCAAAGCCCAACAAGCAAGATGAGAGTAAGAAAACTAAACCTAAAGGATCTTGTTACAATTATGGTAAGCCGGGTCATTACAAGCCGGATTGCCCTTCGCTTAAGAAAGATAAGGAAAAGAGCAAACCTCAAAAGAAGCAAACAAAAGAAAGAAGAGCTTATATCGCTTGGGAGAGTGATAGTGACTCATCTAGCAAAGAAATCTCGAGTGATGAAGAGGAAACGGTCAACCTATGTCTCATGGCACATCAAAAGAAGAAAAAGATTGTAAGTCATGAGAAATATAATAATGTTGATTCTATGTCTTATTTTGAGTTAAAATATGTCTTTGATACTTTACATCATGAAGCTAAGAAAGCCTTTCAACGTTTAGCTTCAAATAAAATATTTTAAAATACCTTGAGAAGAAAGTTTCCGATTCCAAATAGGAAGTAGAAACTCTCAAGGAATCTATGATTGAAAGTATCAAAGACAAAAGCGAAGATGACAAAATTTCTTGGTTTAGATGGGGAGGATGTGAAACTTGTCACATTTGGCAAAAAGAAGTCAAAACTATAAAAGCCAAATTAGACAAGGCTTCACTACCCAAGATTACATATGCCATTGATCGATCACATTTCAAAAATAGTATGATAAATCCATACCAACGATATACTTATGTGATAAAAGACCAATCGAGCAATTGTAATGACCATCCAAACTCAACATGTCTATATTGTTGTAAAAGGGGTCATACCATTAGGAAATGTCGCTTTAGGATATTTTTGGTTCCCAAAGGCATTTTCAAATGGACTCCCAAGAGCAACCTTTGTTTAACTCATACACAAGGACCCAATGAAAATTAGGTACCTATTTCCCTTGTTTAAATTTGTAGGTGGAATGTCTTGAGCCATCTGAGAGAAGATGGTTTCTAGATAGCGGATACTCAAGACATATGACAGGTGACTTATCTTTATTCTATGACTTTGTGGCTAAGAAGAAAGGATTTGTGACCTATGGTGATAAAAACAAGGGTGCTATACTCGGCAAAGGTAGTGTAGGTAATCCCTCTTCTACTACTATCTCAAATGTCCTTCTAGTTGAGGGAATTAAACACAATCTTATTAGCATCAGTCAATTGTGCGATAAAGGATACTTGGTATCGTTTTCAAAAGAAAGTTGCACACTTAGAAACGATGATAAGAAAGATGATGTGCTCAAAGGCCTGAGGGTAAATAATGTATACATGCTTGACCTAAATGAGGTATCAATGACCGAGGCCAAATGTCTAGCCACTATGAGTGAAGACTCATGTCTTTGGCATAGACGTCTGGCTCATGTCAACTTTGACTTTCTTAATAAAATCGTTTCAAAAGACCTAATAGTTGGCCTACCCAAAATTAAGTTCTCCAAAGATCACTTGTGTGATGCGTGTCAAATGGGGAAGCAAACAAGGATCTCGTTTAAATCTAAAAACATTGTATCCACAACGAGACCTCTTGAACTTCTTCATATGGACCTTTTTGGACCATCTAGAATAAAAAGTCTAGGTGGGAACTATTATGGGTTTGTCATAGTCCATGATTTCTCTAGGTATTGTTGGACGATCTTCTTTGCAAGCAAAAGTGACACTTTTTCCGCATTTGAAAAATTTGCCAAAATGTTTCAAAATAAATTGAACACGAGCATTGTAACCATCCGAAGTGACCATGGGGGTGAGTTTGAAAATCATCTTTTTGAAGAGTTCTGTGGAAATCATGGCATTAATCATAACTTCTCCGCACCACGGACTCCACAACAAAATGGAGTGGTGGAACGTAAAAACCGTGTTTTGGAAGAACTATGATTAATGAACATGGGCTTCCAAAATACTTTTGGGCCGATGCCATGAATACGGCTTGCTATGTTTTAAATAGGATCTTGATATGACCTATGGTAAACAAAACACCGTATGAACTCTTAAAAGGAAGAAAGTCAAACATATCCCACTTTCACGTATTTGGATGTAAATGCTTTGTATCAAATAATGGAAAGGAAAACCTTTGCATCCGCCCTAGCTGGTTAGGCGAGGAGGTTTTTCAGAAGCTTGTTACATATTGGAGGACTCCAGAATTCCTGGCTAAATCAGAAACTTTTAAGAAGATGAGGGCATATGAAAAGGGGGGTTGTGTTAATATAGTTGGAAGTATTAGTACCGCGGAGCATGCCCGACGATTGGTAAAAATCTTAAAAATTTTAAGTTACATTACATCTTTATTCATAATATATTTTACTAATTATTTTTAATTTTATTATTTAGGCTAAGGAGTTTGGGAGAAAACCATTGATGCCTGAGTTGCTTTCGAGGACCCAGACAAGGAGATCAGGAGGTTTTGTCGACGAGCGCACGAGATTGTATCTTGTAAGTAATGAAATTTATGTTGTTTATTTTTTTTAATTTAATAAAAAAATTGTGACGTTATTTTCACGTGGAAACCTATAAATTGTGGCGTGAATTTTATGTGGCAATTGATAAATTGCCACGTGAAAATCACGTGGCAAATCATAAGTTATGGCGTGAAAATCACGCGGCAACTTTTTAATATATTTTAATTTAGTATAGTATGTACATATTTATTTAGTATAATTAAATATGCATGTAAATATTTAACTTAAATTTTTTTTATTGAATATGTGTGCAGGATGATTATGATAGATTGCTTGCAATTTTTCTAGAAAATAATCCTCAATACATGTCAGCAAAGGGGGAGTCGCTTAACGCTGATGTTGATCACTATATTTGGTGTGTGGTTATTAAAGAAAAAGAGCCTAATGGTTGCCTTTTTGGGGCTCGAAATTTGGCGTCCAACTATAGAGCTGGTGATCGCAATATGTTTCAAAGAATTATAGATGGAGAGGGTGGATCACGTCAACCAAATCTAACACGGGAACAAGCTGAAACAGTAAGGCAATTGGCGTTAAGTGAGGCGAGACGCGAAAATGAGGCCCTGAGGCAAGCAACAAGAGCAACAGATGGAGATGATGCGGAAGACACAATCTGATATAGAGCAACAACATGCGTGGCAGATAGAGGACATTCTGAAGAAACAATCTGAGATGGAGGAGCAGATGAGACGATTTCTGCAAGGTGGTGGAAATTATCGTAATGTTCCTAATCTAGGGCCGGAGGATGACGAAGTGGCTTATGATTTTAATCCTGATAATTATTTTCCGAATGATGACGCCTCATAAAAACATTTTGTATTTCATTTATTTTAAATTTATATTTATGCAACCTATTTTACATTTTTATTCATTAAAATATTAGTTTTAAATTTTTATTTTTATTTAATTGAATTTATTATATAAAATTTATTATATAAAATTTATTATATGAATTTATTTTATAAAATTTTATAAATTTTATTATATATAAATTTTATTATATAAATTAATTAATTTATTATTTAAAAATACAATTATACCTGCGATTATTTAATTTTTTTTAAATAAACCATCATTTACGTCTTAATTATGTAAGATTTTGAGAATCTTCTACTATAAAGAAGTTGATAAATCTGATATCACATAATTCATATAAAAAATGTTTTTGATAATATAGAGGATTAAAAAACTCTCTTGTACCATTCTCAAAAGATTAAAAATAAATTATAAAAATAATATAAAAAACAAAAAAAAAAAAATTTATCTAGAAATGAGCAGTTAATCAAAAACTGACTCAGTCTCCCTAAAAACCCTTTAGTGTTTATAGGTGTATAGGTCCAGCCTTCCCAAATTCCTCACTTTTTCTTCTCTAGTTTTGGATTGACCATACAATTCCAAGCACTAATGTTAATGAGAACTCAAGAAATGACACCGCCCCAGTAATTCATGAAGTGAAGGGAATCTAAACTTCAAAGTGACGTGCATCAAGTTGAAATAAAAAAATAAAAGTTTGTGTGAAAAGACTTCCAAAGTGGGATCAATAATTATTATCATCCTTCAATTTCATTCAGTTAATCTAGCTTCATGAGAATGATTCAAGTTAGTCCAAACAAAATTCAAAGTTTCGAAAAATCATCCATAGATAAAATCATGACCTAACTAGAAATCAATGATTTAGTATGAGAAACTTCTAATGGACCAATCCACATAACCAAATGCACTATGACTTGAGGATGATAAATAATCCTTAAGTTTTTGAAAATAAAATAGTTCCAACTTTTCTCACCCTATATTTTCTAAAAGCCGCAGCCTGCAGATGATTTTATATATATATATATATATATATATATATATATATATATATATATATATATATATATATATATATATATATATATATATATATATATATATATATATATATATATATATATATAAAAGGAGGGTTATATTTACTCCAAGAGTAAGAGTAAGTTATTATAATTTACTCCAAATCTAGACCATTGATTCTTCTCAATCTAATGGTTAAAAATAATAAGTAATTAAATGTAGAGAGAGAAAACTATTACTTATTATTTTTAATCATTAGATTGAGAAGAATCAATAGTCTAGATTTGGAGTAAGTTATAATAACTTACTCCTGGAGTAAATATAACCCTCCTCATATATATATATATATATATATATATATATATATATATATATATATATATTAGGAGTAACTTTTATCTTTTTAAATAAAATTAATTATAAATTGCATTAAATTTACTCTCCTTTATTTTTAATTTTTATAAATTGCATTAAATTTACTTTTATCGAATGTAATTTTTAATTTTTTCTCTCTTAATAAGTATATCAGAGAGTATTTAATTTGATTGATGAGCTAATATAATAATACAAATAAATTCTATTTCAATATTTAGCATAAATTTTAGAAAATAAATCTATTTGAATTTTGATTTATATAAGAATAAATTTAAATACGTAAAAACTGAAAGTTACTTGATATCATAAATTATTAAAAAAATTAATAAACTAATCTATTTAATTATATAATTTACGTGGATGATGTTCACTTGAGTTAAATAGATGTAACTTGTTGTTACAGAGTTTAATCTCTGAAGATATCATTTATTTATATATATATATATATATATATATATATATATATATATATATATATATATATATATATATATATATATATATATATATATATATATATATATATATATATATATATATATATATATATATATATTAAATGAAAATTATTATATAAATCAATAATTTTAAAAAATTAATTTTTGAAAAAACTTAAATATTTTCTACTTATCACAAAAGTTAAGTTAGGTTATTGTTGATGAGTCTGACTTATTCTCACCTCTGCATGTAGGTGAGAAAAATTGAGCCATGATAAAATAGTGCTAGCTTATGTTAAAATCAACCACAACAACAACCATTGGAGCCATCATTCTAAACATTGAAAATAGCTCAAACAAATTGACTACATAGTGCTTTTGTAACTCCCATATTTTTGGGACTTACTACGAGACTTCACAAAGGATTAGTTGGGTCCACTTTTCAAATTTTGAAGTCACTTCTAAGGCAATGAATATTAGAGGTTGATTTTGACACCATTCATTATCATTGAATTAATTTCTTTCATTTTTTATTTTATTTTTGCGGCTGATTTAACCAAAACGCGGTTTCTGATTTTGGCATTAGTCTTTCAATAGGGTACACTAAGAATGATTATTCTATTGAATTTATTTTTTCTTTAATGATTTTGTGCTGAATTAAGAAAGATCCCACGTCCTGTCAAAAAAAAAAAAAAAAAAAAAGAAAGATCCCACGTGAGGTTTTGTCTATGTGTGAATCTGAAAAATATTGTTCTTGAAGAACTAATTTGAGTTAGTAAGTTAGTATAATTTAATTAAATTTTATGATAAAATATTACTTGAACTTCTTAGGCACAAACTTCGAGTATAAGCATGGATGGCAAGATCATTGCGTATCTCTTTTTAATTAATAGATTTATAGTAGGAAACATTCATATCTCAAAAACGGTCTTGTTAGTGATGTCTTGTTTGATATATTTATGTTAGATAGAGCACTTGTGAAGAAAAATATATCTGTGAATTTTTTGATTGATCTATATGAGAGGTGATCTGCACTTAAACTAGTAGATGTTTTTGTGAGTAGTAGTAAAACATGCTTATATGAACTTGATTGGAGTTTCTCCACTGCTGAGACTGATGGCCGAAAATTTTATTGTGAGAAAACAACTCTCCAAACTGTTTCAAATAAAGTGGTCAAAGATGAGAAAGCGCGTCCCAATAATCAACACGCATTCATACCATTTGCTTTTGACACTTCTGATTTTCTAGTATCAGAAGCAGTTGATCTTTTATAGAGAATCCAAAGACTTATGAATAATAATATTGTATCTCCTAAATCTATCAATATAATTTATAAAGATTGACTAAGTATTTAAAAAAGAGCAGCATCGCGTTATACATTTATTATTTTTGTATAAACTTATTTATTTGAAAATGACAATGGAAGGAATAAACTCCGGAAAAAAATAGGACCATTAAAAATGACCATTAAAAAATAGGACTATTAAAAGAGTATGCAAGTTTTATAATTATCGTTGGAAAAAAATTTAAGTTAAATAATTTTGAAGTTAAAGGTGCATTGACAGTGTAAAATAATTTTATACTATTATTCAATTGAGATTTATCAATCAGACATGTCATATAATTTTTTTAAAAATAACAGTGTGACTTGACACTTAAAATATTTTTTTTTCCTCAATAACTTTTCTGTTTTGAAATAAGTAAATAAGTGTATTTTAATTGTTACATATGCCTGATTAAATAAGTTAGTATCTTGTACAGATAGACATTTGTTTGCATGTCTTCAAGTTCAAATCTATAATTTACTTGTTTATTTTTAAATGATGATATTTTAACCATTAAATTATTATAAAAATATAATAATTTTATTTAATAATATTTTTTAATGTTAGAAGATAGCGTGAAATAAGTGATAGATTTGTAGTTTGTTTAACTATTTTAACTATTTCTTACTCTTTTTTTTATGTTTATTCTTTACTTTTATTTTAGAAATAGTTTGTTTGTAATGTTATTTTTTTCTTGTACTATTATGTTGATGGTAAATAAAACTTTTTTTCTTCATATTTTATAAGATAGAGTTTGTCTATATATAGCTTGAAGAGTTTAATTTTGAGGTATCGTCACTTTAAAGAAATCAATTATCAATTAATAAAGTATTAGACGTTTAAGAAATGTCAAGTATAATAAAATAAAAAAATTGATTATGTATTTTTAAATATAATAGGTGTCTAAAAAAAACTTTGAGATTTTAAAGTTGAACTCAGTTGGATTAATTCTATTTGGTGACAATAAGGTTGGTAAGATTTATAGTATTGTTGTTAAATTTAAAATGTACGATGATTATGATTTTTTTATTCCCAGTATTGTTTAATTGTAATTTATAGTGTCGAATAATGTGTCTGTCGAACTAGATTTGATTTAGTTAGATTTGATTTAGTTCCACACAGATTTGATTAGATTTGATTTAGTTTCAAAATAGGTATTTTTGTCTTTTATAGTTTTGAGCTTTTGGCTTAGAGAGCAAGCTAACCTAAATCTATAAATAGAGAGAGTAACCCCTATTTTAGTAATTAAACTTTATTCGCAGAATTTGCAGTTGCAAGTGAATAAGAAGTTTTCCACAGTTTGTGGACAGAGAGAAACTCTGCAGAAAAACATTCTCTTTCTTTCTTTTATATTTTTTCATTGTCATTGTGTTGTAGTAACAATCTTGATCATCAAGATTGATAGAAATTCATCTTAGATATTGGTGGATTTCCAACATCTAGTATCAAAGCTCTAGTTGACCGGTTCAAGAGAAGAAGAAGAAAATCACGATGGCGGTGAATTATGGAAATGAAAATTATCCAACAAGTCTACCAATTCTGAAAGTAGATAATTATGATAATTGATGCAAACAAATGAAGGTCTTATTCAGATGTCAAGGTATTTGGGATCTTGTAATAGATGGAATAGAACCGCTTGGAGAAGATGCTTCAGAAAAAGAAAAGAATGAACACATAGAATCAGAGAAGAAAAGTTATAAAGAACTCTTCATAATTCACCAATGTCTGAGTTCAGACAACTTCGAAAAGGTTAATGATTCTGAATCTGCAAAAGAAGCTTGGGAGATTCTTGAAAAGTCTTTTGGAGGCGCTGAGAAGGTGAAAGAGGTGAGGTTACAAAATCACAAAAGAACGTATGAATTGCTTCAAATGGAAGATAGCGAAAGCATAACTGTTTTCTTCACTAGGGTTACGAAACTAGTGAATCAAATCAAGATATATGGAGAAGCGTTAACAACAAGAGTTGTTTTTTCAAAAATCTTGAGGTTTTTCGCCCCTAAGTTCGGCCACTAGGTGGTAGCCATAGAAGAGTCGAAGGATTTGTCTAGGTTGACAAAAGAAGAGCTTCAAGGAACGGTTGAATCTCATGAACAACGAATGGATGAAAGATCTACAGGAAAGTCGAAGAGTGATGTGGCTTTGCAGGCTCAATCAGCAAATAAAAATAAAGGCAGAGGAAGTTAGAATGGAAATAGAAGAAGTTCGACAAAAAGAAGTCAGAGGTGATGTAGGCCCAAGTGGACCTCATATAACAAGACACGTGCATGCAAGGATGCAAGAATGTGTGATTACATCAAATGATGTGGTCGATAACGAAGGTGAAATGGTACATTACGCTTTCTACGCAGATGTCGAACCTGTCAATGCAGCTGAGGCATTGAAGGATTCAAAGTGGGTGAAAGCCATGAATGAGGAATTGAAGTCCATCAAATACAACAACACTTGGTCACTTGTCTAATTGCCTCAAGGCAAGAAGGCAATTGATGTGAAGTGGGTATAAAAGGTGAAGTGCAATCCCAAAGGGGAAGTGACTCAACACAAGGCAAGGCTTGTGACGAAAGGATTTCTTCAGAATGAAGGAATCGACTTCGATGAAGTATTTGCACCTGTTGCCAGGATCAAAACAATCACGTTGGTTGTTGGTCTGAAAAACATGAACAATTGGCACATGTGTCTGATGGATGCTAAATGTGTGTTCATGAATGGATCCATTTGGGTTTGTGAAACATGGCGAAGAGAGAAAGGTGTATATGCTGCATAAAGCTCTGTATGGAATGAAGCAAGCTCCCGGAGCTTGGAATAAGAAGATTGACATTTTCCTAAGAGAGAATGAGCTTGTGAAGTGCACAACTGAGAATGGGGTATTTATAAGAAGAAGTAAGAGTGAATTTCGTTTACTATGTCTCTATTTCGATGACTTGGTGATAGTAGGTAGCTCCAAGAAAGAAATCGAAGACTTCAAAGGTGATCTTAGCAAAGAATTCAAAATTTCCGATCTGGGTGACATTTCATATTTCCTTGGCTTCGAATTCTACAAGAGTATTAGAGGCTTAATGTTGCATCAGAGAAGATATGGAGACAAAATTCTCAATAGATTTGAGATGGAAGAATGCACCTCGACTTCGACACCTACAGAACCAAGACTGCAACTATCGAAAGATGCAGATGAAGATGATGTCGACCCAACCCAATACACAAGACTTGTTGGGTCACTAAGATACCTTTGTCATACGAGGCCTGACTTAGCATAAAGTGTTGGCATGGTAAGTAGATTCATGTAAAAGCCAAAGGTATCACACCTAGCAGCAATAAAGAGGATATTGAAGTATCTAAAAGGAACGCTCAACTATGGCCTTTGAATTCCTGCAGCTGATAAAGGAAAAGAGTACAAATTAGTGGGGTACACTGATTCAAGTTGGTGTAGTGATGCTGAGGATCGAAAATCCGCAACAGGATATGTGTTTATGCTAAGTGGTGCACTATTTGCTTAGAGTTCGAGAAAGGAACCAATGGTGGCATTATCACCGTGTGAAGCAAAGTACATAGTTGTTTCTCTTTGTGCATGTCAAGCAACATGGATGGTGAACTTGGTCGAAGAGATAACATGTAAAGATCATGGAGCAATTACCATGAAAATCGACAGCATGTCAGCTATCAACCTGGAAAAGAACCCGATAGCACATGGTAGAAGTAAGCATATTGAAATGAGCTTCCATTATCTTCGAGATCAGGTAGCATATGTGAAGATGAACTTGGAACACTGCAGAACTGAGAATCAGATTGCAGATATCATGACGAGGGTAGTGCTGATCGAAATATTCAGAATACTAAGAGCTATGATGAATGTAGATAGCTTACACACAATGAATTAGGTGGTGTGTTAAATTGTTATTCATAGTGTCGAATAATGTGTGTGTCGAACAAGATTTGATTTAGTTAGATTTGATTTAGTTACACACAAATTTGATTATATTTGATTTAGTTCCAAAATAGGTATTTTGGACTTTTATAGTTTTGGACTTTTGGCTTAGAGAGCAAGCTAACCTAAATCTATAAATAGAGGGAGTAACCATTATTTTAGTAGTCAAGTTGTATTCATAGAATTTGCAGTTGCAAGTGAATAAGAAGTTTTCCACAACTTGTGGGCAGAGAGAAACTCTGCAAAAAGTCATTCTTTTTCTTTCATATTTTTTATTGTCATTGTGTGGTAGTAACAATCTTGTTCATCAAGATTGATAGAAATTCATCATAGATATTCATGGATTTCCAAGAAGTATGAGGTATGTTTCAGAACTCAGTTGGAATTTGTTATCCATAAACATGTTTAATGATCAATGTTGTTGTTCATTCGTCTAGTGAATACTTTCATGACAAGAATAATCTATGGAATTTGAGGTCAATATGGTGAATGTATAAAGGTTGTTTTAGAGAATTTTAATGAATTTTATACAAGACAAGGGATAAATACGCATTTGACTGGTGAGTTGTCATTGAGTTTTTTGGATTAGATTGGTGCCATAACAGCTTAACTGGTCGGGAGGTGTTCATTTATAGGAATAAACTTCCAAACACTTATGGTGGTTTGTAGTAGGAAATCTAAAAAACTACTCTTATTTGAAGGTCATCAAAACTTTGCTTATTGATCAATTCAAGCCTAATCAGCTTGATGATAAAGTTGTGGATTGTGTCTTCAATGACTCTCTAAGAGGAAACAATGTTTATGAGTTGTTGGAAGTGGAAGTTAGAGGATTAAAGTTTATCAATCTCAAATGTACTTTCAGAGAGTCTTGTTATGGGAAGGAGAGTAAAGACCTGGGGATGAAGCTTCTATAACTATGGCATAAAAGACTCAACTTAAAGCGGAGGTTCCTACTTTAGATGCTAGTAGTAATAAGGGAACAATTATAGAGACATCTAATTATCATTTTACTCGTGATAAGGATGAAAATTGTAATATCCCAAAGAAACAATTATGTTGGTCTTGAGTGTTATGCTTTAAATGTGGCAGAAGGGTTATAAAACTAAAATAAACATGGACCTTTACGGAGGCATTTGAAAATAATGAGAGTCAAAAATGGTTACAGAATCATGCTTGGGGGCTTGTTAGAATATCTAAGCAGAAAAAGGTGATTGAAAACAAATGAATGCAAGTAGCGAGATCAAGGTTCAAAGATTGTTTAAATTTGATCAATGTTGTTGAATAATGTTTCAACATGGTAGAGAGCAATAAGGTGGTCGTTGGATAAATGAACATCACCACGGCTTCAAGTCAAGGTGAAGATTGTAGAAGTATGCTTTTGAATGATGAGGAGAAAAAAAATATATTTTGAGATTGTCAAAAACCAAAAAGTTGAAACATGCGTCCGGGCCAGGCGGTTCGCAAGTATCGAGTTTAACCGGTTCACCTCATAGATCCATTCATTAATGTAAGAATATTTTACATTAATTTAGAGACATTCTAAGATATTTTAAATTTATATAAAAGACACTATAAAATATTTATAATATTTCAAATTAATATTAAATATATTATGATATATTTATAATATTATTTTGACTAAATACCCTTTTTCGTACCTTATCTTTAGCTCGGGGTCCAGTTTTGTCCTTTAATTTTTAAAAAGTGCAAATAGCTCCCTTAACTTTTTAAAATGAAGCACGTTAATCCTTATGTCAACATCCGTTAGTTAATTTGTGTATTTAATATCCACGTGTGTTATTAGGATGCTGAGTTGGTCTCTACGTGTCATAAGACTCAGTTATTCATTAGGGTAACCTCACAATCAAACGACATAATTTCTGCAAACACCACGCAACGAGTAAGGAGGCGAATCTTCAAAGCTCCAACCAGTCATCTTGTGTACATGCGACATTGAAGGAGGTTTCCATTGAAGATTCACGGTTGATTTCGCATCTGCTTTCAGGTGTGTCAGTTTTATGCCTAGTCTCTCTGATGCTTGAAGATATGATTTGGGGTTTTTACATGTTTTTTCAGTATTTTTAGGGTTTTTATGATTAATTTTTATGATTTAGGGTTTTTCAATATGTTTCTCAGTATTTTTTGTGATATAGGGTTTTTATTGTATGTTTCTTATTTAGTTTAGGGTTTCTTATGATTTAGGTGTAATGGACGAGTATCTGAATCTAGCGATTCGTCATAGTGGTGAATTTTTTGATGGTGATAATAATGTGTATGAAGGAGGATATATTTCTAAATTAAGAATAGATGCAAACACTTGGTCATATTTTGAGTTTGTTGGTGTCATTAAGGAGTTAGGCTATAGGGAATTTGAGAAAATCAAGTACAAAGTTCCTACATTAGGCATGTCTAAACTGGTTGATGATAAAGGAGCCTTAGAAATAGTTGATATTTACAGGGTGCATCAAGAATGTGACATTTATATTCAATACAAGATAGCTGAGCCAGTTTATTGTGACTTGCTTATAAAAGCAGATCCTTATTTGGAACCTGTTAATGTTGTAGAGGATGTTAATGTAATGGGTGATAAGGTTGGGGATGACAATGTTGAGGAAGATGTTAATGGTGTGGGTGATAAGGTTGGGGATGAATGTGTTGAGGAAGATGTTAATAGAATGGGTGATAAGGTTTGGGATGTCAATGTTGAGGAAGATGTTAATGGAGTGGGTGGTGAGGTGCTTGATGAAATCAGTAATGAAGATGACAGTGATGATGAGGATTATGACAATGCGATGGAGGTAGCATTTGATGATTCTTCTGATGGTTTGGA
The DNA here is from genome assembly GCF_029867415.1 of Vicia villosa. Classification (NCBI taxonomy): domain Eukaryota; kingdom Viridiplantae; phylum Streptophyta; class Magnoliopsida; order Fabales; family Fabaceae; genus Vicia; species Vicia villosa. Next base: position 257,521 of record NW_026706090.1, read on the forward strand.
TGATTTAGAAGAAGAATAAGAAGAAGATTTGGCAGATCTAACTGAAAATGTACAAAATGACAGTGAAGGGAGCATTATGATGGATAAGTGTGAACAAGACAAGGGTGATAATGACAGTGAAGAATTACAAAGTGGATGTGATAGTGATGATAGTAGTGGTGTTGTTACAAGAAAGAGTTTCCCAATGTTCAAAATGCAAAAGAACATGGAAGATTTCAAATGGAAGTAGGTGTGTATGTTATTTCAAGGGAGGATTTCAAGGAAGCCATATCAACATATGTTGTACAAAGTGGTAGAAATATGAGATTCACTAAGAATGACAAAGTGAGGGTTAGGGTTAAATGCAAGGCTCGTTGTGAGGAGGGTTAGGAGGTAAAGAATAATGTATGACATACACTTTCATTTGAGGCCAACAGAAGGTAAAATGACATATTATTAATTTGTTGTTTCTAGTCTTGCAATTAATACTCTAATGTAAAATGATTGTTGTTTGATGTTTTGCAGGGCCTGCTCCCAGCCATGGAGGAGATTTTGCCAAATGTTGAGCAAAGGTTTTGTGTGAGGCACAACAACTTTAGGAAAAGATATCCTGGTAAGATATTTAAGGAGTTAATTTGTAAGGCTCCAAAATCATCATATTGCCAGGCATGGGAAAGAGAAATGAAGGCAATGAAGCTGATCAGTAATGACGCATATCTTCATATAATGAAGACACCTCCCAAGTTCTGGGTTAGAGCATTTTTTTAAGGCAACTAACAAATGTGACTCGGTTCTAAATAATATGTCAGAGTCTTTCAATAGTGTCATCCTTGATTCAAGGTCAAAGCCTTTAGTGACAATGCTGGAAGATATCAGAATTTATTGTATGGAGAGGTGGGCAACAAATAGAAGGAGGTTCCAGAATTTGTCTGATGATGCAGTCTTGCCCAACATAAGAAAGAAAGTTGAGAAAACTAGTTCTTATACCAATTCATGGATTGTCAGGTAAGCACATAATCTTTCATGTATTTTTACAACTAATTTGCTATTTGAAGTAGTGCATATGCCTGATATATATAAACTGAATGTAGGATGTCTGATGAGCACTTATTTAAAGTTAAACATATTGAGATTCAAGCTGAAATGTTAACTGTCAACTTAAAGGACAACATATGCTCTTGCAGAAAATGGGAACTGATTGGACTTCCATGTGTTCATGCTTTGGCATGTATTTAGTTTGAAGATTACATCCCTGAATATTATAGAAAAAGTAGGTACATGGAAGTATACAAACTTGTACTTTATCCTGTAAATAGTTCAAATTTATGGGGAAAAAGTACCATATACAGATGTCAGACCTCCAAAGTATAGAAGGATGCCTGGCAGAACCAAAAAGAAGAGAAATCGTGAACAGGGTGAGATTGGTGGTACTGATAGGAAAATAAGGAGAACATGGTTAATTGTGAGATGCAGTAGGTGCAAGAAGCCAGGGCATAACAAAGTAACATGAAAAGTTATAGGGCTTGCTCAAGAGACTCCTACCCAGCAATCTCAAGTGACTGCACCAACTTCTACTCCTACCCAACAATCTCAAGTGACTGCACCAACTTCTACTACTACTCATATCTCTAAGGTGACTGCACCAAGGCCTTCTCAGCAACCAACTTCTTAAAGTTATCAAGCTTCTAAAGGAAAGTCTGCTCAACAACCAACTATAGGAAAGTCAAAGAAGTTGGGAGTCAGAAGGGCACTAGCTCCATGGGTACCACATGAACCTACAACCAGATTAACTGCATCAAAAAATGTGATTGACCAAACAACAAGGAGGACTACACCAACAAAAAGATCCACACCCAAGAAGAATGCTTAGATTGTGACATTTATTTGTATTTGGAGTTTAGTTTAGTTTGATCAATATTTGTATTTTGTGTTTAGTTTGAACAATATTTGTATTTTGTGTGGGAACCTTCTTTGATTTGGAACCACTTTTGGGTTTAAGTACAATATTTTGAACATGTCAATCAATGTCATTTGTTGTGTTGTTTATGTTGTCTCTAATATCTCAATTTACTGTCTTGCATTATCAATTACATACCATATTAATTAAACAATATACTCAAGAACATCTAATACAATAACTGCATTCAAATGGTACACAATATCTGATACATCATAAGTCAATAAACATGTAGGTACACAATAACTGATACATCATTGTCGCTACCGCGAAAAATGGAATCAGAGTCGCCACTAATATATTTATCCCATAAGGGAAAGGAATACCAGGAACCTAACTCAGAACAAGAACAAGGTCTTTCGACCAGAGAACAGGGCACGGGAGTCGGTTACGCAAGGGGAAGGTGCTAGCACCCCTCACGCCCATCGTACTCGATGGTATCCACCTATGTTTGTTTCTATCTAAAGGGTGTATAATGTCTAAAACCTAAATGCGAATGCATGCAAAATAGACACGGGGAAAAGAAGGAATTATTTACAAGTGTGCTCGCTTAGGCCCCGCGACCCAATGCCTACATATCCCTTACAAGGAATCAGAGCGACCGTAGTTCGGCTCCATAGTTTCCATTTGTTTTGTGTTTTTTAGTTGAACAGAGGTTAAGGTCACAATCCACGATGCTCGACCTTTGGAGACTTATACGCCTACTTCTGGAAAGGACTTAACTTGTTCTTAGGTGCCTAACAAGGCAAAAGAATGAACTTAGGTTTGTGTTTTTTATGTAACTACATGATGAACAAAGCCCAATACAAGGTTTCGCACCACTTCATCACTTTGTTTTAATTCGAGCCTTTATTAAGTGTTTTGAATGTTTTTGGTTGAGTGTTTTTTAAGGGAATTTACTTTGCGATTCGAATCACATAAAAATGTATAATGATCGAGAAGCAGATTAGGGAATGAATCCCACTCACTTCTATCCCATTATATAATGTTCAAGAAACAGATTAGGGAATGAATCCCACTCATTTCTATCCCATTAATTAATGTTCGAGAAACAGATTAGGGAATGAATCCCACTCATTTCTCTCCCATTAAGTAGTGGTCGAGAAACAGATTAGGGAATGAATCCCACTCATTTCTATGCCACTAAGTGATTGAGAAACAGATTAGGGAATGAATCCCACTCATTTCTCTATCACTTTCTTAATGTGATTCGGATCTTTATTTATTAGTGTTTTAATGTTGAAAAGAAAAAAAATGAAAGAGGGGAGACTAACCTATTTTCTAGCCTAGTTGTTATTCTAGTCTAAGTCTAATGTTAACATGGTGACTAAATTCTAAAAGGAGCATTAAAATGGTATTAACAAAGTAGGCCAAAAATGAGGCCAAAAACAAGTAACAAAATCGCACAACAATTATACAAAAATAGCATGAAAATGATACAAAAACATAAAGAAAACGGTTCAAGTATTAGTGCAAAATTAACCTAAAAATACTACTAATTTTATGAGTTTTTTATGTGTTAAGAGAATTCTAATTCAAGCCTAGTTATACTAACATCTATTAATCCTAAAACTAACATTTTTATGAGTTTTATATGTCATTTTCTATTACCTAAAAATCAAACAAAAATTATGATTCTAAATGTTATTGTTACCTAAAAATCTAATGAGAAAATTATCTAAAAAGTATAGTAAAAAAGAACTAAATAAAAAGACCTAAAATCTATCAATTAACATGTGAGTCGGGGGGTGAAATTGAATATGGTGGTGCAGTCAGCAGTTATGCGTATGGCCTAAAGGATAAAGCCCAGAGTCATGCTTTCGTTTTGTAAATCAGATTTTTTCTGTAAAAACGTATGGGCCTAGGGATGTGTATTCAGCATTTTGGTGGCCCAAAGCATTTGATTCATTTCAGATTTTTTTTGTGTCACGAAAATGGAGCATCATGGGCCAAAGGGGGGTGTAACAGTGAATCGTGGCCCAGGGTGTTGGTCCAAATTCAGAATTTGTTCAAATTGACTCTATCATATTTTCTACACTAACGTTCTCATTAACATCCAATTAAGTACAATTAAGTACAATTAATCCTCATAATCTCACATTAATCTATATTAATTCAGACTAATGACCCATAATTAACATACTAATTCAAATTAATTAATCAGAAAATTAAAAAGAGGGGTTTAGGGTTACCGAAAGTGGCTATTGAAATTCTTTGCGTTCACCTCTCAGCTCCTCTCCTTCACGGACATCGAACTGCGGCGCGGAGGCTCTTCTTCTCCGGTGAAATCATCCATTGTACCACCATGACCAAAGACAAACCGAAACGCTCTCCCTTATCTCTTCTCTCAGTTTATGATTCACTCTCAATCTGACCTCTCCGATCAAACCCTCTCAAATCGATCCTCCGTCTCTATTCGATCCTTCTTCTTTTTTTTCTGGTTCTTTTGGTGTTTCGGATTTGCTACGATGATGAGATCGTGATAACTGTTGTTATTGCAGAAGAAGATGGCGATTGGAGAGAAACCGGTGGTTCCTTTTGACGCCAATGATTGTAGATAGAGAAAGCTTGCTGCGGATACGTGATGGAGATCGAAGCGATGAAGGATGAAGGTGAGGTCGTTACGATTCTGTGATGTGTAGATCGAGGGATGAAGTTTTTGGAGGTTGATGATGAAGTGTCAATGAACCAGAGAAAAGTTTAAGATTGTGAAGGTTATATCAGAAGAAGGTTGAAGTTTGACGATGAGATGATGAAGAATAGGTGATGGTTGAAGATGATTTCCTGTTTTTGTGATGAAGATTGTAGGAAGGTGGAGATGAAAGTCATGGCGATTGTTGTGAATGGAGGAAGATTATTGATGATTGAAAGATGAAGGTTGAAGAGGTTTCTTGTATGTGGTTAAGATTGAAGAAGTGTAATCGTGAAGGGTGGTGATGGAGAGTGGTGAAGAAGAGAATGATGGAGGGTCTGAAAGTTGCAGAGAGAATGAAGAGCAAAAATGGTAGAGGCGAGGAAGAACCTGATGGTATCTGAGTTCTGATCTTTTATAGAGGTTAGTCCCCACCCTGTTTCTTCTCTGTTATTCTGTTATATTCTGTTGTGAGGCCTAGCAGAAAGTTAGTTAGGTTGTTAACTCTGTTGAATTCAGTTAGGAAAATGGTTAGAGATAGGTCAGTTGGTTAGAAAACTGTTAGGGAGTTGGTTATTCTGTTTGGTTGGTTCTGAAAGTTAGTTACAAGGGTTTTTAAAGTTGAGGGTTAGTTAAGGGTAGGTTAGTTATGAAGGTTAGTGACAGTTAGGAATGCTAGTTAGTAAATGGTAGTTAATTCGGTTGGAGGGAGTTAGAAATCTGGAAGGTAGTTAGATTAATAGGAATTTGGCTGAGCTGGGATTAGAAAATGTTGGTTTAATTTAACAAACTGTTAGTGAAACTAGGGATCACAATATTGTGTTAGCTTTTCCTCTTGAATTGGATGTGGATATATTAGATTGTTTGAGTTCTGAACTTGTTTACTGAGTAATTGAATCTGAAATTCCAACACTTCTTGAAGGAGAACCCAATTGAAACACTTGCTTAACTTCTTCAGGTTTTGTAATAAGTGATGGTGAGCATGATTGCAAGTTGCCTCCAATGTTTTCTTTTCTTGACTTTAAAGTATGATGTGAGCTGTGATGGTGCTGAAAACATACTACATAACTTAGTTTTTTTTATTCACTTTATTCTGCTGTTTGTTGAAAGGTGAATTGCAAGGTTACTCTTGAGTTTAGTTGACCGTGAAGATGTTTGGATTTTGAAACCAGTTGTAGGATTTTGTTCAGAATGTATGCACAACACTGCAGTAGGCTGCTTTCTCTCCATGAATTTGTTTTTTATTTGATTCAACATGTTTGTGGACTATATGTGTGACTATTTTGTACATTGATGATGCAGGTTGGTACGTTAAATGGCCCTGGAATGATGTGATGATCTGCAGATACAAGGTAGCCTAGAATTGATGAAAGAATGAAGGTAGAAAATGAAGCTAGAGTGGAATGGGCTTGTGATAGATTTGATACTGATTATGGCATTGTAATAGAATGTGAATCTTAGCCATCGCTAGTGATATGAATCAAGTATAGAATGTAGAATGGATTTGGAAATTTTAAGTTGAAACAATTTTGTTTTGAAAGTCAAACTGATTCGGTCAAACTTAGGAGTCAAAGGTCAATTGTTGTAAATTTGTATCTTTGTAATTCCATTTGGACATTTTTTGTAACCTTCTTGTGTAAAACGTTTGATGACGCTTGAATAAATTATGAAGCCCTTGAGAGGAATGTTTCTATTTCTTAACAAGCTTGAATTATTTTTTTGGCAAATATTATGTTTAAGAATCTGGACTCCATCGATCAATCTTGAATCCGAATTTATGCGGTCACTTGAATCAACACAACTTAGTACACCGCACTTGCATAAGAATTTGAACTAAGACCTTGCATGTCGTGTTTGAACTTAGGTGAAACCTTAATTCAATACTTGAATCCACAGTTTGAGTTATCTTGCCTTTTGAATCAAATCCCTTGATAAGCATAGGACGTTGAAGTGTTCAATCTTTCTTCAGTTGTACCATGAAAATACCTTACGACTTGAACGAGCAGAGTTCTCGTATCAATAACCAATGTACCTCTTGTTTTGGTAAACTCTGAGCACGCAAGTCTAAAACACGAATCTTTAATCCCAATGCCAAATTATTTGATGATGCATGATTTATTGTATGACCTAAAATGCAAATGATGTTAAAGCAATAAGCCAGTTAGAAATAAATATGTGGGCAAATTTTAGGGTGCAACAGCTGCCCCTATTCAATCTTCTTGAACCTGAATGTATGAACGATACAAGTTCTGGACATTTGAGGTGTAAGTGGATTGAATACCCCAAGAACCCAAAAATTTGCGCTCTGGAGTAACAACTCTGAGGTGATGTTTGTAATTGTGATTTTGAAAGAGGACACCAGTTACTACTGATTCCAAACAAGGGATACTATTAAATGCTTGACATAAACAAGAAACGCCAGTCAACTACTGGACCTTTGCCGATAACAACCGGACTTTGAAGGAAAGGACCAATAACAATCAGACCTAACCGAAGGATGCCTGTAACCACAGGACTTTAAAGGAAAAGGCTAGTAACCACTAGACTCAACCAAAGGATGTCTATAACCATAGGACTTTTTGCTGGTAACAACCAGACTTTGAAGGAAAGGACCAATAACAATCAGACCTAACCAAAGGATGCCTGTAACGGCAGGACTTTAAAGGAACAGACTAGTAACGACTAGAACTGAACAAAGGATGACTGTAACAACAGGACTTTAAAGGAACAGACTAGTAACAACTAGAACTGACCAAAGGATGCCTGTAACAACAGGACTTTTGCTGGTAACAACCAGACTTTGAAGGATGCCTGTAACAACAGGACTTTAGAGGAACAGACTAGTAACAACTAGAACTGACCAAAGGATGCCTGTAACAACAGGACTTTTGCTGGTAACAACCAGACTTTGAAGGATGCCTGTAACAACAGGACTTTAAAGGAACAGACTAGTAACAACTAGAACTGACCAAAGGATGCCTGTAACAACAGGACTTTTGCTGGTAACAACCAGATTTTGAAGGATGCCCATAACCATGGGACTTTTGAAAGAGATGCCAATAATTATTGGACTTGACTGAATCCCACAGGCCAAAAGGCGGGGTGTAACTCTTCAAGAGTAGCGATCATTCGAATTGCCACACACAAAGTGTGGGTTATCCAAACGATTGAGCTCTGCAAACGGGAAATAACCAAAGAAGGTAATGATCTTGACAAAGAAAGACTTTGTATCCGGTTCGCACTGGAGGGAGAAAGAAAGATTTCTTTTGGGGATATGTTACTTTGTGCCTTGGAATCACATACAAACTTGGCTTATGCATTGATGCATGTTTGAATTTTTCATGGCGTAATGCTCCATATTCATGGAAATGCTACGCGTTTTTTGTAGATGCAATGTGAATGCAATGATTACTATATGTAGAGATAATGAGGGCCCTTTAGAGAATATTCCGCTAACTCGTCGATCGAACTTCGTATCTGACACTTCTTCGTTGAATTGAAGAATGACTTCTGACTTCTCACCATGTGCCATTGCTTGGAGGATTTTTGACATGAGGAGATTCCCTCTTTTCACCAAGTCGGGGATTAGAAATCCATATAAGGAACCTTGGTTGGGAGAAGCGGAACAACTCCGAGGAGAAATAAACTCCTATACTTGGGGAGAGAATGAATTCTAGGAGAAATAAACTCCTATGCTCGAGGAATGGAATCAACTCTCAGGAGAAATAAACTCCTATGCTTGGGGAGAGAGTAACTTACTAGGGAAAAGCATTATGATACTTCTCCACTCTATGATGGCCAACTGCACTTTACAAGTGAATGATGGTTTCTTCAATACAAACCAAAAAGGTCATGCCCCAGGCCGCCTGACTCATGAAGATATCTGATTTACAAAGATATTTGCCTCGAAAGGATCCTTACACCACAATTACTTGAGATAATTCTGCCCCAGCATATTCAAGCGCTTGAAATAAATCCTCATGATCAATGGATCCTCGAGGAGATTTGTCAAATCTCGACATAATTGCCCCAAATTGAGTGAGCTTGAGAGATTCCTCGACGTCGCTACTTCAGATTGATTGAACTCAGGAGAGAGATTCCTCGACTTGATTAACCCTGATTAATTGAATTTTGAGATGTTAAACCTCGATTTGATTGCCCCAGATACGATGAATTCACGAGAGAGATTCCTCGTCGTGACTGCCCCTGATTATGTACATCTTATCAGAATCCTCAAGTTTACTTCCCTTGAAGTCAACCAAACTATGGAAGCAACTTTATCATATTCAATGGAGTCTTCAAAATCTTCCCCTCAAGGATACTTAATCAAAATGCATCTACTCAACAGGGTATTCAGACTTCTCCCCTCAGGGCAGCCAATCAAAGAAGGTATCAACTGATTTGCTCAATGGAGGATTCAACCCTTTCCCCTCAGGGTAACCAATCAAAAACATTATGAAACTGATCCGGCTCATTGGAGTCTTCAGGCACTTGTCCTTTAATGATCATACAACGAGGGCATCAAACTGCACATGCTCAAGGAGTATTCAGACAACTTGCTTTGATCTCTGAAGTGATTTCTTTTTGCTCTACGGAGTTCTCAAGTCCTTTTTTACTTTGACATAATCAAGCTCTTCGTGGATTCTCATCATAGAAATTTCCTTGATGTTTAAGCAAATGTTTTGTATCCAAAAGAATGTTAATTCTAAGAATGATAATTCTAATGCAAAGCCTATGCTAGTCTTGAAGTTTAAAACTTTTTATGCAATGAGGTGGCCACCTCTTGTGAATGAAAGATAAAGTGAGCATACAATACCAACATAGACATATGTGTTACGCTTCATTGAGAGTCAGCTAAATGCTATCTCATTGGAGTGCGTCTTCGAAATAAACCCTACTTCAATTAGGACTTTTAAGGGTTGTAACTTGGCCGGGTTCACGGTTTTCAGAAACAAAGGATTTTTAGGCTCAAAATTATTTGGTGCCCACCCCCTTCGTGATGTTCTCTACTCCTAAGTTCAATTAACTCAACATGAGTGCTCATCCCTCACAAGGAGTTTTGAAACGGTTGAGGAATCAATGAGGTTTTTGGACATGGCAGTCGCTCACATTTTATTCTTTTGATTCATTATCACACGACCTTGTTCTTTCTTTACTTTCACCATCATTTTCTTTTTATTGCTATATATTTTTCTTCTTTTTTTTCATTTTTTCTCTCTTCTTTTTTTTTCTTCTCTTTTTTTTTGAACAAGTCGTGTGACCTCGCATTTTCTTTGATTCGTTAGAAGTGATTGCGACTGCCTCATTCCATGATTGATGAAGAATTACAATTGTGGTATCGTCATCTTCTGTCCTTTTGATAGGTGAAGGATAACCATCACGGTTTTGACTTTCCTCAACCTTTTGAAGGATAACCATTGTTATATCCTTAGATACATACCCTTTATGAGCTTTGAACACTTGATCAAGTTAAATGAACACTACCCTGCCCCAGGGTTAAAAACAAGGGTTTTTTCTGATCAGAAAAGAAACTCCTACTTCAAGGCTCAAAGGGGTTAACGAGGGTCTATCTCCCTTATATCTCCGGTGTTTGAGGATTTGAAACAATGCCTGTACATCATCAGCAGGGTTTTATTCAAAAACACACAATTAAGGATTTTGCATTTTTATTGTCATCATTCTCCCTCCACTCGTTGCCTAAGCAAGAGATTAATAAAGTTGGTATCGTAATGCCAAAAACTTTTTTTTTGAGTGAAAACGAATGGATTACTTCAAGACAAACATAAACAATGCATTATGATTTTCATTCAGAAATTAACAAATTTTTACATGCTAGAAATGCTTAAACAAACAATGAAACGTTACAAATGAGAATGCAATAAAGAACTAAATGAATGCCATTGTTGAGGAGACTTGACTCCGTATGGACTTATTGCTCTCGAATGCCTTTTGCAGTTTTGATACCCCATTGAGGCTTCAACTTGTGCATAGGACCTCTTTGGAGTGGATTGTGGTTATTCCGAAATCAACGAGGGCTTGAATTCTGCCTTTGAATGTCCTACCACCTTCAGTTGAATGGCTAGGTGCCCCAGCATGGTAACCACTTTGCATTATCATATGTTCCTTCCACACACTTCAGATTACTTCCCAGAAGTATATTCCAACAAAGGCGTATAAGAGTGGTGCATTTTTGCCTTACTTTAGGGATTCGAGCAATGCAAATGATGCAATACTCAAGATAAGAATACGTCTTGCTTATCCCTCGGTCGGGAGCCCCAAGCAACTTCCACATATGTACAAGAGATGATTACCACTTTGGCTTCAATATCCAAACCATTTGGAGTGAGAGTAAGTCACCCTTGCATTTTTTTTGACATCAGGCGCTAGGCACAAACCAACAATATCTAAATCGGCGAAGTCACGACTTTTTATGGCTCCCAAACTTTCCTCCAAGAGGTGAAACCTTTTTGTTATTTCAATAATTGGAAACTCGAAGACTTCAATTTCCAAATTGTTCTCATGATGGGTTCCCTCCTTAACAGTAATAGGAATCTCAACAGTACTTCAAACATTCTGATTCGTAAGACCTTCTCATGGGTGAGATTAACATTGTCATTTGGCCTCTAAGGAACTTGTCTCAATTCTTCTTGTCTAAGAGAAAAGGTTTGAATAACCTCCATACACTGATTCATGTTAATCCCCATTTCTGTCCTCATCTCATTCAAAAACCTCACGGAGTTATTCCAATACCAACTTTCGAGCACATAGCGGTGAGAAGTCAGATTTTGTTGTTGAAGTCAGAATTTGAATGGAAAGGGCCCCCATAAGCTTCTAAGAGAAATATGAAATGCATGATAATATGAATGCATGTTTCATTTATGGAGAATCCTAAAGTATTTTCATCAACTTTTGTTTCTCTTTTATTCTTTTTTTTTTTGTATATAGCATCTTTTCTTTCCTTTTTTCTTTTCCATCTTTTCTGTTTTTCTACTTTTTTTTCGTTTCCTTTTTTTTGAAAATAGACTTTAGAATCCCCCACAAATGAAGTGGATAAAGTAATGATGTTATGCAATGCAAAAGCATGGGATCAAGGTCCTTATAATCCAAGTAACCACTATACAATCCTCTGAATAACTGATATAGGTCAGATGTCATGAGATCAAAGGTCTGACACCTTTTTGAATACCAGGAGAACCAATAGTCACCAACAGAATAGAATAGTCACCAACGGTACCTGTCATGTATATCCCACCCCACTCACAGGTGAATCTAGGTCAAGGTAGGTCAAAAGGTCTCCAGCGTTAACAACTCTCCTGAAACACCATCATTGTTGCAAATACATGCCAACAACGGTATCTCATTTGAATCTCAACTGGTCGTGGGTCTCATGATCGCAATCAACAGAACCTGACATTCTGTTGGCGTCATGACTATCCACTCTATCCTAGGTATCCTATGTGTCAACTCTGGCCTGGGTATTGGGCCTTTTACCTCATAGAACATCCCACCCAACCTGCAAAACAAAGCAGAAAAATATGTGGTCCCCACGGGGACCCATAATATAGTCCAGATGCATGATATGCAAGCGGAAAATAAAACATGATATGCATATATACAACATATAAACAAATAAACAAACAAACAAAGGCTAGGATCGACTCGCTAAGAACGGACCAGCACAGGTCTAGCAACGTCCCCAGCAGAGTCGCCAGCTGTCGCTACCGCAAAAAATGGAATCAGAGTCGCCACTAATATATTTATCCCATAAGGGAAAGGAATACCAGGAACCTAACTCAGAACAAGAACAAGGTCTTTCGACCAGAGAACAGGGCACGGGAGTCGGTTACGCAAGGGGAAGGTGCTAGCACCCCTCACGCCCATCGTACTCGATGGTATCCACCTATGTTTGTTTCTATCTAAAGGGTGTATAATGTCTAAAACCTAAATGCGAATGCATGCAAAATAGACACGGGGAAAAGAAGGAATTATTTACAAGTGTGCTCGCTTAGGCCCCGCGACCCAATGCCTACGTATCCCTTACAAGGAATCAGAGCGACCGTAGTTCGGCTCCATAGTTTCCATTTGTTTTGTGTTTTTTAGTTGAACAGAGGTTAAGGTCACAATCCACGATGCTCGACCTTTGGAGACTTATACGCCTACTTCTGGAAAGGACTTAACTTGTTCTTAGGTGCCTAACAAGGCAAAAGAATGAACTTGGGTTTGTGTTTTTTATGTAACTACATGATGAACAAAGCCCAATACAAGGTTTCGCACCACTTCATCACTTTGTTTTAATTCGAGCCTTTATTAAGTGTTTTGAATGTTTTTGGTTGAGTGATTTTTAAGGGAATTTACTTTGCGATTCGAATCACATAAAAATGTATAATGATCGAGAAGCAGATTAGGGAATGAATCCCACTCACTTCTATCCCATTATATAATGTTCAAGAAACAGATTAGGGAATGAATCCCACTCATTTCTATCCCATTAATTAATGTTCGAGAAACAGATTAGGGAATGAATCCCACTCATTTCTCTCCCATTAAGTAGTGGCCGAGAAACAGATTAGGGAATGAATCCCACTCATTTCTATGCCACTAAGTGATTGAGAAACAGATTAGGGAATGAATCCCACTCATTTCTCTATCACTTTCTTAATGTGATTCGGATCTTTATTTATTAGTGTTTTAATGTTGAAAAGAAAAAAAATGAAAGAGGGGAGACTAACCTATTTTCTAGCCTAGTTGTTATTCTAGTCTAAGTCTAATGTTAACATGGTGACTAAATTCTAAAAGGAGCATTAAAATGGTATTAACAAAGTAGGCCAAAAATGAGGCCAAAAACAAGTAACAAAATTGCACAACAATTATACAAAAATAGCATGAAAATGATACAAAAACATAAAGAAAACGGTTCAAGTATTAGTGCAAAATTAACCTAAAAATACTACTAATTTTATGAGTTTTTTATTTGTTAAGAGAATTCTAATTCAAGCCTAGTTATACTAACATCTATTAATCCTAAAACTAACATTTTTATGAGTTTTATATGTCATTTTCTATTACCTAAAAATCAAACAAAAATTATGATTCTAAATGTTATTGTTACCTAAAAATCTAATGAGAAAATTATGATTTGTACATGCTTTTATTATCTAAAAAGTATAGTAAAAAAGAACTAAATAAAAAGACCTAAAATCTATCAATTAACATGTGAGTCGGGGGGTGAAATTGAATATGGTGGTGCAGTCAGCAGTTATGCGTATGGCCTAAAGGATAAAGCCCAGAGTCATGCTTTTGTTTTGTAAATCAGATTTTTTCTGTAAAAACGTATGGGCCTAGGGATGTGTATTCAGCATTTTGGTGGCCCAAAGCATTTGATTCATTTCAGATTTTTTTTGTGTCACGAAAATGGAGCATCATGGGCCAAAGGGGGGTGTAACAGTGAATCGTGGCCCAGGGTGTTGGTCCAAATTCAGAATTTGTTCAAATTGACTCTATCATATTTTCTACACTAACGTTCTGATTAACATCCAATTAAGTACAATTAAGTACAATTAATCCTCATAATCTCACATTAATCTATATTAATTCAGACTAATGACCCATAATTAACATACTAATTCAAATTAATTAATCAGAAAATTAAAAAGAGGGGTTTAGGGTTACCGAAAGTGGCTATTGGAATTCTTTGCGTTCACCTCTCAGCTCCTCTCCTTCACGGACATCGAACTGCGGCGCGGAGGCTCTTCTTCTCCGGTGAAATCCTCCATTGTACCACCATGACCAAAGACAAACTGAAACGCTCTCCCTTATCTCTTCTCTCAGTTTATGATTCACTCTCAATCTGACCTCTCCGATCAAACCCTCTCAAATCGATCCTCCGTCTCTATTCGATCCTTCTTCTTTTTTTCTGGTTCTTTCGGTGTTTCGAATTTGCTACGATGATGAGATCGTGATAACTGTTGTTATTGCAGAAGAAGATGGCGATTGGAGAGAAATCGGTGGTTCCTTTTGACGCCAATGATTGTAGATAGAGATAGCTTGCTGCGGATACGTGATGGAGATCGAAGCGATGAAGGATGAAGGTGAGGTCGTTACGATTCTGTGATGTGTAGATCGAGGGATGAAGTTTTTGGAGGTTGATGATGAAGTGTCAATGAACCAGAGAAAAGTTTAAGATTGTGAAGGTTATATCAGAAGAAGGTTGAAGTTTGACGATGAGATGATGAAGAATCGGTGATGGTTGAAGATGATTTCCTGTTTTTGTGATGAAGATTGTAGGAAGGTGGAGATGAAAGTCATGGCGATTGTTGTGAATGGAGGAAGATTATTGATGATTGAAAGATGAAGGTTGAAGAGGTTTCTTGTATGTGGTTAAGATTGAAGAAGTGTAATCGTGAAGGGTGGTGATGGAGAGTGGTGAAGAAGAGAATGATGGAGGGTCTGAAAGTTGCAGAGAGAATGAAGAGCAAAAATGGTAGAGGCGAGGAAGAACCTGATGGTATCTGAGTTCTGATCTTTTATAGAGGTTAGTCCCCACCCTGTTTCTTCTCTGTTATTCTGTTATATTCTGTTGTGAGGCCTAGCAGAAAGTTAGTTAGGTTGTTAACTCTGTTGAATTCAGTTAGGAAAATGGTTAGAGATAGGTCAGTTGGTTAGAAAACTGTTAGGGAGTTGGTTATTCTGTTTGGTTGGTTCTGAAAGTTAGTTACAAGGGTTTTTAAAGTTGAGGGTTAGTTAAGGGTAGGTTAGTTATGAAGGTTAGTGACAGTTAGGAATGCTAGTTAGTAAATGGTAGTTAATTCGGTTGGAGGGAGTTGGAAATCTGGAAGGTAGTTAGATTAATAGGAATTTGGCTGAGCTGGGATTAGAAAATGTTGGTTTAATTTAACAAACTGTTAGTGAAACTAGGGATCACAATATTGTGTTAGCTTTTCCTCTTGAATTGGATGTGGATATATTAGATTGTTTGAGTTCTGAACTTGTTTACTGAGTAATTGAATCTGAAATTCCAACACTTCTTGAAGGAGAACCCAATTGAAACACTTGCTTAACTTCTTCAGGTTTTGTAATAAGTGATGGTGAGCATGATTGCAAGTTGCCTCCAATGTTTTCTTTTCTTGACTTTAAAGTATGATGTGAGCTGTGATGGTGCTGAAAACATACTACATAACTTAGTTTTTTTTTATTCACTTTATTCTGCTGTTTGTTGAAAGGTGAATTGCAAGGTTACTCTTGAGTTTAGTTGACCGTGAAGATGTTTGGATTTTGAAACCAGTTGTAGGATTTTGTTCAGAATGTATGCACAACACTGCAGTAGGCTGCTTTCTCTCCATGAATTTGTTTTTTATTTGATTCAACATGTTTGTGGACTATATGTGTGACTATTTTGTACATTGATGATGCAGGTTGGTACGTTAAATGGCCCTGGAATGATGTGATGATCTGCAGATACAAGGTAGCCTAGAATTGATGAAAGAATGAAGGTAGAAAATGAAGCTAGAGTGGAATGGGCTTGTGATAGATTTGATACTGATTATGGCATTGTAATAGAATGTGAATCTTAGCCATCGCTAGTGATATGAATCAAGTATAGAATGTAGAATGGATTTGGAAATTTTAAGTTGAAACACTTTTTTTTGAAAGTCAAACTGATTCGGTCAAACTTAGGAGTCAAAGGTCAATTGTTGTAAATTTGTATCTTTGTAATTCCATTTGGACATTTTTTGTAACCTTCTTGTGTAAAACGTTTGATGACGCTTGAATAAATTATGAAGCCCTTGAGAGGAATGTTTCTATTTCTTAACAAGCTTGAATTATTTTTTGGCAAATATTATGTTTAAGAATCTGGACTCCATCGATCAATCTTGAATCCGAATTTATGCGGTCACTTGAATCAACACAACTTAGTACACCGCACTTGCATAAGAATTTGAATTAAGACCTTGCATGTCGTGTTTGAACTTAGGTGAAACCTTAATTCAATACTTGAATCCACAGTTTGAGTTATCTTGCCTTTTGAATCAAATCCCTTGATAAGCATAGGACGTTGAAGTGTTCAATCTTTCTTCAGTTGTACCATGAAAATACCTTACGACTTGAACGAGCAGAGTTCTCGTATCAATATCCAATGTACCTCTTGTTTTGGTAAACTCTGAGCACGCAAGTCTAAAACACGAATCTTTAATCCCAATGCCAAATTATTTGATGATGCATGATTTATTGTATGACCTAAAATGCAAATGATGTTAAAGCAATAAGCCAGTTAGAAATAAATATGTGGGCAAATTTTAGGGTGCAACAATCATAAGTCAATAAAATGCTGGTACACAATAACTGATACATCATAACTAAGAACTTAATACATGATAAAAACCCATAACTAAGAAAATTACAAAAAGCATTATAATCCAATATTTTTCCAGCTTCATCTTGTTTAACTGCCTCTTACACTAATCTATCTCTTTCCTTGTTTCTTCACATGACACTTTAACTTTGAAAAACTCCATCTGCATATCTTCCAATTTCTTATCAAGCTTTTCTAACCTAAACATCACAACTTGCCCCTTATTATCTTTAATTTCCTCATAAAACCATTCAAAAAACCCACACCCTGGTTGCCCAGATTCCTGCAAAGCACATAGAATATTGTTCAACTTCTTAAACCTTACAACTAACTTTCAATGAATAAATAACATACCTTATAATGCGGACATCCCCAAAAATATTTCCCAAAGCTCTTAGCTGTCACCGTCTTTCGTAGAATCTCCCTATCTCCATAGTGGAAAAGCGGTTTCCATGGAATGTTCAAACTTTCATAGCTTCTTTGTATCATAGAGAAAACACAACTCGAAGATTTCATGGAGAGACCGTTCAATTTCTGGAAAGGGGGGGGGAATTTCAGAAAATAAACCCTAAATCGATTTCACGTTTGTAGAGAACAAGGAAGAAGAGCCTAACTGAAGAAGAATCAAGTCATATGCCACGCAAGCTTATATAAACGTCTGTTATCCTAAATGGACGGAAAGGACCATCCTTTTCCATTTTAAAAAGTTAAGGGAGCTATTTGCACTTTTTAAAAATTAAGGGACGAAACTGGACCCCGAGCTAAATATAAGGGACGAAAAAGGGTATTTAAGCTATTATTTTTTAGCTATAAAAGACATTATAAGATGTTCTGGGCTGGCCTAATGGCTAGGCATGGCCCAATCCACTTATGCTCCTAGGATGACCCAATAACATTGGCCCAATCACCTAAGGACATCAGAGGCTCCATTCCCCCTGCCCTTCACTGGGCTCGCTCCCCGCCACGACGAGGACGTCTCAATCGACCAGAATTCTTCCATCTTAGAAGTGAGACACACTCCTTGCTCCTATTAGAGGCGGAATAATCTCTGCCCGACAGATGATCGTGTCGACCAAAAACAACCCTTCTTCCCAACCAACGACTTGTTTCGGGCAGCCTCCAAGGATTCCTAGACGCGCTCGTACAATCTCTGAATTTTTATTGCAACTGGGAATACGTAGGCACAACAGGGTTTTGAAATCTTGACAAGCACACTAACAAAAAAAATCTAACTCCCCCCACCTCTTATAAATATCTCTTTTAATAAATAAATAAATAAATTGCAAACATTTCTTAGCAAACACTTAACCCTAGCCTATTAGGAGGTTTCCATTGAGTACAACGGATGTGAGTAGTATTAATACCTTCCCCTTGCATAACCAACTCCCAAATCCAATTTGGTTGTGACGACCATTTCTTATTTAAAAGGGTTTTATTGATGTTTCCCTTTAAAATAAAAACTTTGATGGGGACTCTGTAGTTATTTTGAGTATTGGAAGCTCGAGTATTTTTCGCGTTGTGACTCGAATGAGAGATCCAAATACATATCATCTTCGTACTGAGGATGATATGTGTTTGGCGTATCTGTCTGTATTGTTTTTAGTGTGAAATATTTGTAGGCATGTTAAACTGGATGCTATAAACTATGATATATATATATATATATATATATATATATATATATATATATATATATATATATATATATATATATATATATATATATATATATATATATATATATATATATATATATATATATATATATATATATATATATATATATATATATATATATATATATATATATATATATATATATATTATGTAGGAAGACACCTCAGTTGAAAAACATAACTGAGGTGAAAAGTGGTTTATTTTGGATTAAAAATAAAATATGTAGGAAGACACCACTTTTAATGAAATAAAAACGTAAAATGAAGCTTTTGAGATTCGAAGCAATTTTCTTGAATTAGTTTACCCCTCGGTTTTCAACTAAAACCGAAAAAATATATTGTATATTTTTAATATAAAAAATTCTTGGCGCATCCAAGAGTTATACCTCGGTTTTTTAATATGTGTGGTTAAATCATTGTCATAAAATATAGTTTTTCTAGTAGTGATTCAACCAACATAGTATTTATAATCACTATCTGGGAGTTTTGATTGAACTTCATAGGCCAACCTTGGGCTAGTGGTGAGGAGAAAATACAATATAACATAAGTATGTGCCACACTTTGAACCGCCTATATTATCAACTTCCTTGACTCGAGATCCTTTAACTTAAGATTCTTTGAATATCAACCACCAGTGACATGCATCTTTTCATTCTTCCACATGGAAGAATATTCACTTACCATCCTTAATGAAGATTAGCAAGAACCATGGTTACTTAGTCAAGTGTGAGATTTTTTACTCTAACCTTCAGAAATTAGAGGGTCTTGGTTTTGTACACCCTCCGCCCTGTCTCCTTGGGGTCGGCCCTTTGAAAGCTTCGAATACTACACTCCTCGTTGTTCTTTGAGCATTCATCATTGCCTCCATTCACTGCACCATAGGCAGAACCACATGAGGAGGCGTAATTTTGCTAAGACCTCTCTTCACTCCCACCAAAGCGTTGAAAATGCTCATGTTATATGTAAGACAAAATAATAAAAGATGAATGTGTAAGGAAAAACAAGCAATGTTAAATACTCGAGAAAAATTAATGTCCTTCTCACCTAATATTTCACGTGACTCTTCATCGGTGGTCACCTATACTAATAACTGGGTTTCTAGTTGAAGTTACTTCTTTTTCAGGAACTTGCCGTCAAAGGGACCAGAACATCCACAAAGTTGAGATCTTCCCAAAATGAGACAAGATAGGCCTTTAAACCCTCTTCCTCTAGGGATAGTCATATAACCTGTAAATATAAATGCGTAGGCCCTACAAAAAATGATTATCCCTTGAATACTTGGGAAGCTTGTCCACACACTTCTGAGACGTCTTGAGAATTGCAGCTGAGGGGGTCAACCAGATAGTACCTATCCTTAAAATGTTTCTAATATCCATATATAATTCAAACATTTCTTCCCCTGCCTAAAGAAAAGCAACCCTTAGTCCCGATGTGTTGTGGCTGAAGTGCATTATAGCTGGAAGAGGTAGAATAAGATCTTTGGTAGGAACATTGTTTATGTATTCACACCAATACTGGAAGACCTTGACGTAGGTCTAACTCACATTGTACAATTGTGAGGGGGAAGTTCCCAAGTGATTCATAACCCCCAACTCAAACTCATTGAAAGGAGGCCCGAATCCTATTCTAGAAAACATGCATTCATGAATGGGCAAGCCACACCCACCAAAACGACTGCATAATCTCTTTTGGGGTCAACATGCAAAACACTTAATTCGTTGCTGAACCTACATCCTGATAGGCATTCTCTTTGACGCACTTTGTTGAAAACAAACATTTTACCTAGGATATTGCATTCCAACTAGGGGAATAAGGTTGTATTAGCGGAGATCTTAAGAGCTAATTATCCCTTCGTACCATCTAAACCTCACCGTCAAAAGATAAAAAAATTACAACCATGAGTACAGGAGCGCGATTGGCACCATATCCACCACCTAATCTCATTGTCACTCTCGTTATGGCCACGAAGGAACATAACACACTTAATATAAATATAGACCTTCAACTCATCCTTGTAAACATCTATAATCTTCGACTTTGACCTAGGGAGCTTAGATAAGCTAAAACCATGAGAAATTTCTCTTATATAAATCCATAAGGCATAAACTTCCTCATCTCCAACCATATCCATTATGGGATATCTCCTTTGCATGGGATCTTCCAACTCTTCCACATCCTTACTTAGACTTCCCACACCATCAAGACTGTCACTAATATCTATGAAATGTTATGTGGATTCTTGTGTTGGCCATTGCTATAAATAGACGCAAACAATTAAAAGGGCAAAGGAAGAAAGTGATACCATGAGTATTTGTAGATTTCGATTCGAGGAAATGAGAAACAAAACCACCAAAAACTCAGAAAGGTTAAGCAAAAAAATTTAAAGATCAAAGAAAACAAGAAGATCACTAGAAAATGAAGACATGAGGAATAGGTGGTGTCATACCCCAAATTTGTCCTACCCTTTAATTTTTAATTGGCTTAGACTTTTGCATTCATTTGCATACTCCATTAGGGCATTAACATGACATCGCATTCATTCATTAAATAAACATCTAAAAGCATGGGATCAAAAATCCCCTGGTAAATCGAGTTCTTACTGGTTTAAGGTTCCTACTACAGATAAGTTGGTTGGAATATGGAATCAGGGCTTTTGGTTCATGAATATTGGTCTCTTTCAATTGCAAATTATGGGTCCACATTAATACTGCTATTTCAAGGGTGAAAGGTGATTGCTTTTGAGAGGTTAAAAGTGCAAGCATGGATTAATTCTCAACCGGGTACACTCATTCATTTAAGGTTGTATCTATCCTCTACTTACAGTGTAATTCACCTGGATGGAAGTTTGAATCTAAATGTTGGAACATCTTAGTTTCAATTAAAAGGGAAAGAGATAATTCAAACTTTATTTGGAGGTATGAGAAAAAAACATTACATTTCAAATTCCATTACAAGATATTACAAGAGCCATGTTCAGTTGCACGAAAATCACTACATTACAAAAAAAACTATACAGAAAAAAATCAACAGTTGACTTTGGTCAACTGTTGACCATTGACTATGTTGACCGGACCATTGACATTTGACCTTGACTGTTTACTTTTTAAACCCAATTGCCTTTTTTCTCTGGATCTTTATCTTCATCATGCTTTTCTCATATGCAAATAAATGGAGGCATTTACTCTGGAGATTCTGTTTCCAAGACCACTTGGCCAAAGCCTACGGTGGAAACTAAGCCATGGACCTGCAGAATCAGAAACAGTACACAAACATTCAGCATATTCAAAGCTCACCATACATTCACACAGCCATAGTATTTCTAACTGTTATCCCAAACATCCAGCCCTGTACATTTCAAACTTGTTTCAACAAAACCAAAAAAGCATTCAAACATCCATCACACATTCCCATCATTCCCATCATGTAAATACCTTACCATTTCAAAGAGACGTGACAATCATAACATACCAGGTATTGATTCATGAAACCACAAGCATTTCCATTCCATATATACTCTACATAAGCCATAGAATACATTTACACTCAAGCAAATACTTAAACATTCAGAGCCAAGCCGTTTCAGCTCACCACTCTTGCCATACCAACATACTGCTCACATCAGCTTCAAGTCATAGTGAACTAACAAGGAGTAGCATAACTCAGCTTCATTCAACTCTATATAACAAACTTTCATAACAGAAACCAGAAAATCCTTTAACTATTTCCTAACTATTTCACTCATAACCACCATGTAACTAACAATAACAACCATAACAGAATCTAACTTCCCTAACAGAATGATAACTAACTTCCTCTCCCTCAAATCACTCTTAATCCTCACCACTCAATCCTCCAACAGAATCTCAATCCAATGGCTCGCATTTCACTCAACCTCTAACCAACTATAACCACCCCTAACAGATACTGTAACCACCTCCCACTCTGAATCAATCCTCACCCTCAATCCCTAACCTCCTACTTCAATTCAGCGGCTCAGATTAATCAAGCCATAACTGATTTCCTCCCTCATCAACTATATAACTGAACCTCTCCCATCATTCAACTTTTTGACACGCTCATTCTCACCTTCACCATTCATCCATCACCTTCAATCACTTCAACTACACATCATTTCATCTTCATCCTCTTTCACTCTCAATTCAGAACTCTCTCTGCAACTTCTCCCCTTTCAATCCACTCACCCTCACACCAAAGCTCATGAATCCATCATTGATAGAGCTTCAACCATCTGAAGCTCTTATCAATGGAGCTCGACCTTCGAACCTTCATCGTCATCAATCTTTCAAATACTGAGTTTATTTCTCAGCATCGCACAACTCTTAACGCGCGGCAACAGCGGCACACACACTCACGAAGAAAAACGCAAAAAATAAAACAGAAAGAAGAAGAAGAGCAAATCAAGAAAACAGAAGAAGAAAAAGAGTAGAGGAAAAAGAAGCGAAGAAAAAGAAAAGAACAGAGCCCTTACCTGGATTTCGCGGTGGCCGGGAATCTCCGCCACCGCACCGGAAGCTCAGGTCGCCACACAGGTACGTTTGATGCATCTTTCCGACTCCTCTCTGAGCGTTTTCACTTGATTAGAAATATGATCGCTCCAATTGTTAGAAACCTTACTCGACTCGTTGAATCTCAATATCTAGGTTTTTCTTTGCGATTGTAGATTAATGAGTTAGGTCTTAAAATCAGAAAGTGATGGAGGGAAGTTTGAGAAGAGAAATTCAATGTGATGGTATTTGGAAGGATTTCGCGGCGGCGCTGAGTGTTATTGATCGGAGAAGATGAGGTGGTCCGCCGCGGTTCATCGAGAGGGAGGTTAGGGAGAGAGCTATAAATTTCACGAGAATCCCAATAGTCATAACTAGACATAACCCTAATTCCCCTAAACGTCGCCGTTTTAGTTTTAGGCTCCATTTCTTTTCTTTTTTGTTTACTAACAATATGATAAAAATCTGATATGGATTGAATCAAGCTTTTGGGCCATGTCCACTCAGAACTGCTGTTCATGCACCCTATGGCCCGTACCACGTTTTTTGGGCATTATGAACAACAACAACAAGAAAACCTCTGGGCCTGATTTGCTATTCATCACCCCCATTTGGCCCATGCTGCGCCACCTTTTGGCCTAAACAAATAAAACTGAACAACAAAAATGCCCCTGGGCCTCCAGTTGAATGGGCTTGTGTAACATCCCGATTTTTATTAATATTTTTATTTATATTAGTAATTATACTGTTTGGTGTTTTTAATAATTACTTATTTATTTAGTTATTATGTGATATAATAATTATTTAAGTATTTAATTATGTGAGTGTTTGTGTTGTTTGACTTAATTGAGTTATTAGAGAGATATAACTAAATGGGCCTAAGTGATAGAAACATAATGGATGGATTGATGGGTTAAGCCCAATTGAGATAAGTGAGATAGTAAGAGAAGGTTAGGGTTTTAGAGGTTACTATTTTCATTTGGGGGAAAAAATAGGAAGAAGAGAAAAGAGGCAAAAGGGAAGAGAACAATGGTGGAAGAGAAAAGCTAGAAGAAACCTCATTTTCGCAGCAAGTTTCAGCATTGAGTCACCTTAGCAAAACGTATGTATCTCTCAATCCAACCGTTGGATCGTCGCGTAGTTTTGACACAACGTTCCTGACTCATAGAGGTAAGTTCTGACCGGAGCGATTTTGATTTTGAGGATTTTAAGTTCGTCTGATAAGCTGATTTCCGAACTGGTTTTTAGGTGTGTCTCCAAATTATGTTTGAAGGATTTATTTTGGAGAAAAGTTTAGAGCTATGGTGAAAGATTTCATATTTGCCAAGGTAAGGGTGGGGTTCTTTCATGCTAAAGGGTTGTATGATAGTATGTTATAGTGGGTTTAATTCTATACTTTGATATCCATATTCTTCTATATTGCAATTTTGGGTATTTGATGATTGTTGGAATGTGATGATATAAATGTGATAAGTTGTGTGCAATTGATAATCTATGTGTATTAGATTGTTATGTTTGTTGTGAGTAAACCATTGATAGTGAAATAATGGGTTTTGTTATAGAATTGGAAAATAATGGAATAGAAATATAATAGTTGAATTGAAATTAATATAGTTTAATTATTAATTGGATAGTTAAATTATTAGTTGAATTGATTCCAATAAGTCTATGTGATTGGAATATACTTGAACTTGGACCAATTATTCGGTTTATCGGTAAATTACGGTATTTTGAGAAATTGTTTGTAATTGTGTTTTGGCTTGAATATGTATGTTGAGAAATATATATTGTCATGCCAATGATGTTGTTTTGATATTGATTCTTTATGGTTAGTTGGTTAACATTAATTCTAATGATTAATTGCTTGATGTTGAAAATGTGTGTTCATGTATAATTGACAAAAATGAGAATTAACATGAGATAGTATGATTACTAGTGTTAATTGGATTGTGTGAATCGTAATTGATTAATTGGCCTCTCATATGTGAATGATGTGTTTGTGTTGTGAATGTTGTGTACAATTGGTGGATAATTCATAGAGTTGAATTATTGTGATATGTGGAAAGTTAAGATGGTAGAGATGATCTTAATTGCATATATTTGTGAGATTGTACATACATTCATATCATAGTGTGCCTTGAAACATAGGTGGAATTGCTTTGAAACACAAGCGTGGCTTGGATTCTAGAGTGAATCGGAAAGCGGTAAACTATATGTTTACATTTGGTGGCTTTGGTCTTGTCCGGATCTGAAGCGTGGCTAGATTCTATATGAATCGGAAGCGGTGGAACTTTGGGTCCATATTGGGTACCACATGCATAGAGTCACATGTCTTGCATTGAGTTACATTGGAGTTATGTGATGTTTGAATATATGTAATTATGTGATTAGGTGATTGTTATGTGTGCATGAGATGTGATAATTAAATTTGGTGATGTTTGATACATGATTTTGGTGATATATGTAAATGAAACGTATATGATGAGAATGCAAATATATATATGTATTAATGATATATGTATATATGTGGAATATATGAACCATGTTTTGCCATTGTTGATAGTTGTATTAATTTACGTTGTGATTATGAAGTATATGTTATTATGTGCTTGAATGACATACTTGTAAACTTGAATACATTGTTATAGTTGATAGTTAACATTATTGTTGTGATGCAAATTGCTTATATTGAGAAGTGGTGAATTGTGTATGATTTTATCTTTGCTATATGTATTATCATACTTTCCTTTATAATGTTTGATATCTCACCCCTTCTGCTGATGTTTCCCCTACCATGGGAAATGGGCAGGTACTCAAGTATAGCTGTGGAAGTTTGTAGATTCACCGTGTCTGGTTGGTGTGTCGCTCTGATACGTAGCACTCGGGGGTTGTCTATATTGTTGTTTCTATGTTGTTCATGTTTTAGTTGTTGAGTTCCAAATTGGATAATGAGAAGTACTATGATGTTTGAAGTTATTTCCGATTAAATAAGATGATTTGTTTATAAATTCGAATGTTATGATTCCGCTGCACATTAAAATGAAGTTGGTTTGTCTAAGAGCTGTTATAAGTTGTTTTGTGCTTCTCTGAGATTAAAGTGCTATGTATCTGTTTATGAGTTGTTTATAGGAAGTAAATGTGATATCCCAAATGCTTGTTGATAGTTTTTAAAATACTCTGATTTCTCGCATGATATTTTTGGGTAGAATTTGGGGTGTTACATTAGTGGTATCAGAGCAGGTCGGTCCGTCCGGCCAAGTTGTCGAGTCAGTTGAGTTGTGTGACAGTTGAATGATGTTAGTGTTTTATTCCTTAGTACGCGACATGTGTGTGAAACACTGTTGGTACTTGTTCGTTTTGTTGCAGGGTTAGTTTGAGCGAAGTAGGGAAGAAGCTGTGCTTCTTGGATATGTTTCAGTTGTAAGTTATTGGTGCAATATATTTCTTAAGGAGACAGAGCAAGCAATGTAGAAGTTTGTTGGTTTCCGAATTCGAAGGTAACATGGATTTAAGATTTTGGTTGTTTAACAAGTCGGAACGTCTTGGAATAAGGACAATTGTTATAAGATGGAATTTAGGAAGTTGTCATATTCAGCATTATTGGTGGACTGTGAAGTTATCAGTTTAAGTAACCGTTGCGTAGGATGTTGACGTAAGAATAATTATTAAGCGACGAATTACGGTAGACCTTGTCAAGGGATCCTTGGCAAGAGATTGGAAAAGTTGTCGAAGTTGTTGGAACGTTCAAGTCGGAGTTAGAAATGTGAAGGGACGAGTATGATTCCAAGAATAAAAAGTGTTGATAGTGGTCTAAAGGAATTATGTTCAAATGTTATCACAAGGTGTGTGTTAGCATGTTCAGATGATTTTGGGAGTTAATGAAGTATGGT
The DNA here is from genome assembly GCF_029867415.1 of Vicia villosa. NCBI lineage: Eukaryota > Viridiplantae > Streptophyta > Magnoliopsida > Fabales > Fabaceae > Vicia > Vicia villosa. Next base: position 284,510 of record NW_026706090.1, read on the forward strand.
ACTTTTGGTGACGTAAAGGATTCTATTGCAGTTAAGTAACGATGGTTTACGCTACCATTATGGTTGTCGGCTATCTATTGACAAATTGAGGAACTGATCACCCTTAATCTCTTGTTGATAGTAGACGGAATCGTATTGGAATGAGATAGACTTGTCTTACCAGCTTGATAATATTGGAAGTGAATAAGTCTGTGCAAGATGGTGCGATGTTGTTTAGGTTGCTTGCAACTTTGGATGTTCATGAGGAAATAACGATTGGGGGATTATCGATAGTTGGCGCATTTGCATAAGTGTTTCCTGAAGATGTAAGTGATTTACCGTCAGAAAGAAAAGTTGAGTTTTCGATCGATTTAGTTCCTGGAACTAGTCTTGTATCGAGGACTCCATATAGGATGTCTGCTTATGATGTTGAAAGAGTTGAAGAGTCAACTTGAAGATTTGTTTGAGGAGAGGTTGATTCGTTCGAGTGTGTCGTCTAGAGGTGCATATGTTTTTGTTGGTTAAGAAGAAGGAAGGTTTTGCAAGGCTTTATGTTGAAACAAAAAGGACAAGTTGTAGCTTATGCTCCAAAGCAACTTAAGATTCATGAGAGAAATTATCTGACGCAAGATTTTGAGTTGGCCGCCGTTGTTTTTGTTTTAAAACTTTGAAGGCAATACTTATTTGGATCGAGATTCGATGTGTATAGTGACTACAAGAGTTTGAAGTATTTGCTTAATCAGAAAGAGTTGAATATGAGACAGAGAAGGTGGTTGGAATTCTTGAAGGACTGGGATTTTGCTTTGAATTATCATCCGGGAAAAGCGAACGTTGTAGCCAATGCATTGAGTAGGAAATAATTGCATATGTCTATGTTGATGATTCAAGAATTGGAATTGTTGGAATAATTTCGAGATTTGAGTTTGGTATGTTGAAGCTTACTTGTGGTATTCTTGATGAGATTAGAGAAGGTCAGAAATCGGATTTGAAATTGGTTGACAAGATGAAATTGATTGATTGAGGATAAGGTGATAATTTTCGGATTGACGAGAACAGTGTCATGAGATGTCGTGATTGAATTTGTATTCCAGATGTTTCGGATTTGAAAAAGAGAATTTTTGGGATGAAGGGCATCAAAGTGGTTGAGTAATTATCCTGGTGCTACTAAGATGTATCAAGACTTGAGAAAGTTATTTTGGTGGCGCGATATGAAGAAGGATATTGCGGAATTTGTGCATTCGTGTTTGACTTGTCAGAAGTCAAAGATTGAACATCAGAAACCGTCTGGTTTGATGCAACCGTTGTCCATTCCTGAGTGGAAGTGGGATAGCATTTCTATGGATTTGTTTTGGGTTTTTCTAGGAAATCGATTAATTGTGAGGCAATTTGGGTCATTGTAGATGGATTGACGAATTTTGCTCACTCTATTCCGATAAGCATGTATTATCCGATGGAGAGACTTGCAAAGTTGTATTTTGAAAACATTGTGAGTTGGCATGGTATTCCATCGAGTGTTGTTTCTGATAGAGATCCGAAGTTTACTTCTAGATTTTGGAAAGTTTTGTAGAGTACTTTGATTATTAAGTTGTGTTTGAGTTTTGTTTATCATCCGCAAGCTGATGGTCAAACGGAGAAGACGATTCAGTAACTTGAGGATCTTTTGAGAGCTTGTATTTTGAAGCTTTGTATGGTTGAAGGTGTGGAACGCCTTTGTGTTCGTGTGATTCTGGGGAGAGTAAGTGTAGTTTTGGAGATGAGATGGTTGTGTCGATGGTATTTTCGAGGACGAAAATATTCTAAGTGGGGGAGAGTTGTAACATCCCGATTTTTATTAATATTTTTATTTATATTAGTAATTATACTGTTTGGTGTTTTTAATAATTACTTATTTATTTAGTTATTATGTGATATAATAATTATTTAAGTATTTAATTATGTGAGTGTTTGTGTTGTTTGACTTAATTGAGTTATTAGAGAGATATAACTAAATGGGCCTAAGTGATAGAAACATAATGGATGGATTGATGGGTTAAGCCCAATTGAGATAAGTGAGATAGTAAGAGAAGGTTAGGGTTTTAGAGGTTACTATTTTCATTTGGGGGAAAAAATAGGAAGAAGAGAAAAGAGGCAAAAGGGAAGAGAACAATGGTGGAAGAGAAAAGCTAGAAGAAACCTCATTTTCGCAGCAAGTTTCAGCATTGAGTCACCTTAGCAAAACGTATGTATCTCTCAATCCAACCGTTGGATCGTCGCGTAGTTTTGACACAACGTTCCTGACTCATAGAGGTAAGTTCTGACCGGAGCGATTTTGATTTTGAGGATTTTAAGTTCGTCTGATAAGCTGATTTCCGAACTGGTTTTTAGGTGTGTCTCCAAATTATGTTTGAAGGATTTATTTTGGAGAAAAGTTTAGAGCTATGGTGAAAGATTTCATATTTGCCAAGGTAAGGGTGGGGTTCTTTCATGCTAAAGGGTTGTATGATAGTATGTTATAGTGGGTTTAATTCTATACTTTGATATCCATATTCTTCTATATTGCAATTTTGGGTATTTGATGATTGTTGGAATGTGATGATATAAATGTGATAAGTTGTGTGCAATTGATAATCTATGTGTATTAGATTGTTATGTTTGTTGTGAGTAAACCATTGATAGTGAAATAATGGGTTTTGTTATAGAATTGGAAAATAATGGAATAGAAATATAATAGTTGAATTGAAATTAATATAGTTTAATTATTAATTGGATAGTTAAATTATTAGTTGAATTGATTCCAATAAGTCTATGTGATTGGAATATACTTGAACTTGGACCAATTATTCGGTTTATCGGTAAATTACGGTATTTTGAGAAATTGTTTGTAATTGTGTTTTGGCTTGAATATGTATGTTGAGAAATATATATTGTCATGCCAATGATGTTGTTTTGATATTGATTCTTTATGGTTAGTTGGTTAACATTAATTCTAATGATTAATTGCTTGATGTTGAAAATGTGTGTTCATGTATAATTGACAAAAATGAGAATTAACATGAGATAGTATGATTACTAGTGTTAATTGGATTGTGTGAATCGTAATTGATTAATTGGCCTCTCATATGTGAATGATGTGTTTGTGTTGTGAATGTTGTGTACAATTGGTGGATAATTCATAGAGTTGAATTATTGTGATATGTGGAAAGTTAAGATGGTAGAGATGATCTTAATTGCATATATTTGTGAGATTGTACATACATTCATATCATAGTGTGCCTTGAAACATAGGTGGAATTGCTTTGAAACACAAGCGTGGCTTGGATTCTAGAGTGAATCGGAAAGCGGTAAACTATATGTTTACATTTGGTGGCTTTGGTCTTGTCCGGATCTGAAGCGTGGCTAGATTCTATATGAATCGGAAGCGGTGGAACTTTGGGTCCATATTGGGTACCACATGCATAGAGTCACATGTCTTGCATTGAGTTACATTGGAGTTATGTGATGTTTGAATATATGTAATTATGTGATTAGGTGATTGTTATGTGTGCATGAGATGTGATAATTAAATTTGGTGATGTTTGATACATGATTTTGGTGATATATGTAAATGAAACGTATATGATGAGAATGCAAATATATATATGTATTAATGATATATGTATATATGTGGAATATATGAACCATGTTTTGCCATTGTTGATAGTTGTATTAATTTACGTTGTGATTATGAAGTATATGTTATTATGTGCTTGAATGACATACTTGTAAACTTGAATACATTGTTATAGTTGATAGTTAACATTATTGTTGTGATGCAAATTGCTTATATTGAGAAGTGGTGAATTGTGTATGATTTTATCTTTGCTATATGTATTATCATACTTTACTTTATAATGTTTGATATCTCACCCCTTCTGCTGATGTTTCCCCTACCATGGGAAATGGGCAGGTACTCAAGTATAGCTGTGGAAGTTTGTAGATTCACCGTGTCTGGTTGGTGTGTCGCTCTGATACGTAGCACTCGGGGGTTGTCTATATTGTTGTTTCTATGTTGTTCATGTTTTAGTTGTTGAGTTCCAAATTGGATAATGAGAAGTACTATGATGTTTGAAGTTATTTCCGATTAAATAAGATGATTTGTTTATAAATTCGAATGTTATGATTCCGCTGCACATTAAAATGAAGTTGGTTTGTCTAAGAGCTGTTATAAGTTGTTTTGTGCTTCTCTGAGATTAAAGTGCTATGTATCTGTTTATGAGTTGTTTATAGGAAGTAAATGTGATATCCCAAATGCTTGTTGATAGTTTTTAAAATACTCTGATTTCTCGCATGATATTTTTGGGTAGAATTTGGGGTGTTACAGCTTGCGCCCTACTTCTATCCGCACCATAATATTCAACTTTACACCCCCTGTTCATGTTAGATTTAGGCCTTTAGTTAGTTTTTTTTCTTGTGTTTCTTTTAGGTCATAAAAAACAATAAAAATCATTAGAATTTTGTTAGCTTTAATCCAATTTTTGTCACATAGAAAATAATCACTGAAAAAAAATATTAGTTTAGGCTATCTCTTTTAATTCTTTTTGGTTAATTAGAATTCAATTTCCTTCATGAAAATCAATAAAAATAGTAGTATTTTTAATTCATTTTTGCACTATGTTTTTGACTTGCTATTTCACGCTTGTGTATAATTTTGTACCATTGTATCCTTACTCAATTTTGCTCATGATGTGACTTTAATTTCCATGTTCTTCTATTCCTAACCTTAGGTAGAAACCATGATAACATTAGGTAGAAATTCCCTTCATACTTAGGCTAGTTTCTTTTCCTTTTCAACACTAAAACAACTAAAAATATTCAAATAAAATCCCCTTTAAAAAATACAAAGAAAATACTTAAAACACTAATAATCAAAGTGAAAATTCTTAAAAAGGGAATGGTAGCTTGAACATCCCTTGCTTAAGGGAATGTTCGAGTGCTTGGATCTCCCTTGCTTAAGGGTACCATTCAGGCGTAAGTTCCCAACTTCTAAAAAACACCAACCAAAGAGTAACTCGAGTTTCCCTTGCTTAAGGGATTTCCTCGAAACGCTCAAAATCACTCTCTCTCCTTTCTTAAGGGCATTGTTATCTCTGCTCTATTGCATCCTAGGCTGTCCCCTTATGCAAGAGCGCGAGCGTTAACTCCGCCCAACTAAAAAACACAAAAACAAACAAAACTATGGAGCCGAACTACGGCGCTCTGATTCCTGAAAAGGATACGTAGGCATCAAGTCGCGGGGCTTGAACGAGCACACTTGTAAATATTCCTTCTTTTCCCCGTATTTCTTTTGCATTCATTCGCATATAGACATAGACATAGTACACACCCTTTAGATAGAAACAAACATAGGTGGATACCATCGAGTACGATGGGCGCGAGGGGTGCTAATACCTTCCCCTTGCGTAACCGACTCCCGTACCTAGATTCTCTGGTCGCAAGACCCCGTTCTTATCCTTTGTTAGGTTTCCTGATATTCCTTTCCCTTATGGGATAAATATATTGGTGGCGACTCTGTTCATTTTTCGTGAGCGTGCGACAGCTGGCGACTCTGCTGGGGATATTGATAGACCTGTGCTGGTCCATTCTTAGCGAGTCGATCCTAGCCTTTGTTTGTTTCTTTTATTGGGTGTTTACTTGTTCTGTTTATATGTTTACATCTTGTATATATGCTTGCATACCATGTTTACTTTCCGCATGCATCTGGACTATATTATGGGTCCCCGTGGGGGCCACTTTTTTTTCTGCTTTGTTTTGCAGGTGGGGGGTTTGTGTGAGGTAAAAGGCCCACTACCCAGGCCAGTGACACATAGGATTAGCGTGGATGCTCATGTTGACTCCCGTGGCTCTTGCTACGATCGAGATTGACATGGGGTACCACAACTGGGCGAGGTTCTTTCATGGGAAACTGTGTCTGGCACGCTTGTTGCCTCAAACACTTTGTACCCCATGGGAACTGTAGACCCTGGTGACCATTAGGGACCACCTGTCCGTGTCTAGAATACATACCCGTGAGATTGGGGTGGGACAGGAAACCTTGGCTCCTACATACCATCGCTTCTTCATAGTTGAGGTCGGACCTTTATTTGGTCTGTTCTCATGGTTCTTGATATTCTGGTATTCCAAAAAGGCGTCGAACCTTTGATCCTGTGACATTTGGCCTGCAAGGAGGTTTTATATCAGTCATCCAGAGATTGTACAGATGCTACTAAGATTATATGGACCTTGATCCCATGCTTTTGCATTGCATAACATCATTACTTCATCCACTTTGTTTGTGAGAATCCTAAAGTTTATTTCCAAAAAAAAGGAGAAAAAAAACAAAAGGAAAAAAGGAAATAGAAAAGCAGAAAAAAGAAAAGAAAAGATATTCTATACAAACAAGCCTTGATTTCAAAAAATAGATAAAAAGAAAATGGAAATGTGTGAAAGGACTTTAGGATTCTCCATAAATGAAACATGCATTCATACTATCATGCATTTCATGGTTCTTTCAGAGACTTATGGGACCCTTTCTGCCAGAGTTCAAGATCAACAACAGATTTGACTTCTCACCGCCACAAGCTCCTAGATCAACTATGGAACAACTCTGTGAGGTTTTTGACTGAGATGAGACCAGAAATGGGGATTAACATGAATCAATGTATGAAGGCTCTTCAAGTTTTTCTCTTAGACACGAAGAGTTGAGACAAGTTCCTTAGAAGCCAAATGCAAATGTTAATCTCACCTCAAGAGGAGGTCTTATGGATTCAAATGTCTGATGCATAGTTGAGATTCTTATCACTCTTAAGGAGGAAACACATCATGAGAACAATTTGATCATTGAAGTCTTCAAGTTTCCAAGTATTGAATTTAACAAGAGGTTCCACCTCTTGGAGAAAAGATTGAAAGCCATAAAAAGTCGTGACGCCACTGATTCAGATGTTTTTGGTTTGTGCCTAATGCCTGATATCAAGAAATGCAAGGATCATCCACTCTCACTCCTAATGATGGATATTGAAGCTAAATTGGTAATCATCTCTTGTGCATGTGTGGAAGTTGCTTGGGGCTCCCGATCGAGGGATAAGCAAGACGTACTCTTATCTTGAGCATTGTACTATTTGCATTGCTCGAATCCCTTAAAGCACTACAAATTCCTAGGTGATTTCGTCTGAATCTTCTTCCAAGTGGTAATCAAGAGTGTTCTACACAACGCTTCTCTTTCTCAAGGTTTTGCTTCATACCCCAGTTGCCTCTTCTCGGAATTTCCCTCTCATTGGCCTCCGCTTGTTAACAGAGACGAGAAGAATATGAGAAACAAATGGATGTGATTCTATTGCCTTGTGCCCATTCGCTTCCCTGTTTATTGGAATTTCAGTTGGTTAAGATTCGAGTATTGGGCCTTCTTCACCGCAAGTAGCTCTCCTGAGTTTAATGACCATACAAGATTCTTTCCATTTGTGATGGCAACTACTACTCTAGCAACTATACTTGGGGCTCCCGCACGAGGGATAAGCAAGACGTACTCTTATCTTGAGCATTGCATCACTCACATTGCTCGAATCCCTAAAGCAAGGCAAAAGTTTACAACTCATGGGTAACTTCGTTGGAGTTCTCTTTTGGAGTAATCTGAAGTGTTTGGAAGGAACTGCAGAAAGTATTCGAGATCAACAAGTCCAGACAGAGTCAAGTCTCCTCAACAATGGCAGCCATTCAGTTCTTCATTGCATTCTCTGTAAGTTTAAGAGTGCGCCTAAGAGGGGGGGTGAATTAGGTCTTCGAAGATTTATCCGGTTTTTAGAATACTTGTACTTATTTTTTTGGTTAAGTGTTTGAAGGCTTTTGAATGGTTCTTTTCTTTTCTTGATAATAGATTGTTCAAATAAAGAGAGTCCTTGAAAGGTATGAAAAAGGACAAATTGGGTTGGAAGGTGTCCTTAGGCAACAAAGATTCCTTAATGATAAAAGTGGTCTTGGATATGCAAAGTCTAAACCAAGTACTAGTAAAACTATCTTTGTGAAGGCAAGTGAACAAATCAACAAATTGGATAAAGCACAAAAGGTTCATCATCATCCTAAAAGGTTTCCTAAAAAGAAACCATATGTTCCTAGATATAGAAGTAACTTTGAACCTACTTGTTTTTATTGTGGTATTATTGGTCACACACCCAATGCTTGTTATGTAAGGAACTTTAGTGTTCCTAGTGGACATTATGTATGGGTGAAGAAAGGAACTAACTATGATGGACCCAAAGCCACTTGGGTACCAAATAAAACTTAATTTGTTTTGTAGGTTTGCTTGAGGACCACTTAAATTCTATGGTGTTTTTATCAAGTGGTGGTTCTAAGCATTTGATGGGAGAAATAAACTAACTTTCAAATCTAGTTATAAAGTCCAAGGGTGATTTCACATATGGAGAATACCTTAAAGGAAGAATTCTTGGCATTGACAAAGTTGGAGTACTAAATTTCATATCAATTGAAGACTTACTTTATGTTGAAAGAATAAAAGCAAAATCTTCTAAGCAAAAGCCAACTTTGTGACAAAGGCTTCAAAATAATATTCATCAAAGATGAATGTTTTATGAAGTCACTCATGAGGTAAAACTCATAGGTAAATAATTATTTGTGTTCATATTTTATAATAATTTATCTTTTTCCCATCCTTTTTGATAATGACAAAGGGGGAGAAGATATTTGTGTATATGTGTATGCTTGCTTGTCTCTAACATTTGCAGCCACAAAGAAGTAAAATTCTCTATAAATCAAGAGAGAGCCTTGATCAAGGGGGAGTTATCAAATTTAGGGGGAGCATTCACATAAGAGCACTACACTTCAGATTTCAAAGGTTGTCATCATCAAAAAGGGGGAGAATGTGAAGGCAAGCTTCTACAATACTATGTTTTGATGAAGACAACTATCATGAGCATGCATCAATAAAGGATGAGAAAAAAAGATCAAATTAGCTATGGATCAAGATTGCAACTTTCATGGAGATTAGCTTTGATTGATTGATCTTCATGTCATAATGGTACAAGCTAAAGTCCTTTTACTTTGATATTTCTTAGTGCTCAAAAATCATATAAACTTTCATTCATACATACTCAAACTTATATATGCATGGCATAAGTTTCACTCCAAAGTAAACTCTTGTTGAAACCTTTTTCAAAGTCAAAATCCTAAATAAAGGTTTTAGGAACCGGGTTGTCCCTATGCAGGAACCGGTTCCCAGCATTCTCAATTTTCAGCATTCTGTGGTTTACTATGGGGAACCGGGTTGTCCCTATGCAGGAACCGGTTCCCACGTTCAAAATTCAAATATTCTGCTGTAACGTTCAGCAGGAACCGGGTTGTCCCAGGCAGGAACCGGTTCCTACTGAACCAGTGTGTTTTTCCATTGCATGTTTTCACTCAAACGAAAATATATTTTCAAACCTTAAACATTGCATTGGTTGATCATTTTATACTCTTTCTAAAGGGTGTAAATACCTATATAAATACCATAAATTTCAGATTTAAATACCACCTCTTTCATTACAATTTACCACACTTTTTGATCATATATTTTCATCATATATTTGCATACAAGTGTTTCATACTTGAACTTTCATTGAAACTTTTTCTACACATTGTTAGAAAAGTTTCTCATTCATACATAAACACTTGAGCACTATTATATCATTGTAAATTGTCTTGCTTGAAAGAGAAGATCAATCTTATTGATTGGTATATGTTCATCAACATTTCTACTCAAATATATTTTGTTATTATTGACTTGCTATCCAGGATTGTTGGAAGCAATGGTTGTTGATTAGTGAGAGGATTGTTCTCATAATCAAGTTAGTAAATCCAAGAGGATTGTTCTTGGTAGTTGTAACCTTGTTGTCCATAGTTTTGGAAACAAGAGGTATCCTTAGGGAGGGTGTTCTCTTAAGGACTTATTGAAATCCAAGAGGATTGTTCTTGGTGGTTTAGTTAGAAGATTGTAGGAGGAGTCTTGGTATAGGCTTGTACAAAGATCTAACAATAGTAAAAATCTCTTTCGTGTTTGAAAGGGGACTGGAGTACTCTCGGATTGTGAGGGGAACCAGTATATATCGTTGTGTTCTTTACTTTTCCGCAATTTACCGCTTTCATCACTATTATCAAGAAAAGAAAGTTCAAGTATGAAACACTTGTATGCAAATATATGATGAAAATATATGATCAAAAAGTGTGGTAAATTGTAATGAAAGAGGTGGTATTTAAATCTGAAATTTATGGTATTTATATAGGTATTTACACCCTTTAGAAAGAGTATAAAATGATCAACCAATGCAATGTTTAAGGTTTGAAAATATATTTTCGTTTGAGTGAAAACATGCAATGGAAAAACACACTGGTTCAGTAGGAACCGGTTCCTGCCTGGGACAACCCGGTTCCTGCTGAACGTTACAGCAGAATATTTGAATTTTGAACGTGGGAACCGGTTCCTGCATAGGGACAACCCGGTTCCCCATAGTAAACCACAGAATGCTGAAAATTGAGAATGCTGGGAACCGGTTCCTGCATAGGGACAACCCGGTTCCTAAAACCTTTATTTAGGATTTTGACTTTGAAAAAGGTTTCAACAAGAGTTTACTTTGGAGTGAAACTTATGCCATGCATATATAAGTTTGAGTATGTATGAATGAAAGTTTATATGATTTTTGAGCACTAAGAAATATCAAAGTAAAAGGACTTTAGCTTGTACCATTATGACATGAAGATCAATCAATCAAAGCTAATCTCCATGAAAGTTGCAATCTTGATCCATAGCTAATTTGATCTTTTTTTCTCATCCTTTATTGATGCATGCTCATGATAGTTGTCTTCATCAAAACATAGTATTGTAGAAGCTTGCCTTCACATTCTCATTTGTAGAATTTCATTGTTTGTTTAAGCATTGCTAGCATGTAAAAACTTGTTAATTTCTGAATGAAAATCATAATACATTGTTTATGTTTGTCTTGAAGCCACCCATTCGTTATCACTCATAAAATGTTTTTAGCATTACGATACCAACTTTACTTATCCCTTGCCTGGGCAAAGAGCGGAGGGAGAATGATGAAAAATAAAAATGCAAAATCTCTAATCGTGTGTTTTTGAATAAAACCCTACTGAGGATGTACAGGCATTATTTCAAATCCCCAAACACCAGAGATATAAGGGAGATAGACCCTCGTCAACCCCTTTGAGCCTTGAAGTAAGAGTTTCTTTCCTAATCATAAAAACCCTTATTTTAACCTTGGGGCAGGGTAGTGTTCATTTAGCTTGATCGAGTGTTCAAAACTCACCAAAAGGATATGCATCTAAGGATACAACAATGGTTACCCTTTAAAAGGTTGAGGAATGTCAAAACCGCAATGATTATCCTTATTCCATCAAGAGATCAATAGATGACGATACCACTATGGTAATCCTTCATCAAATCAAAGGAGTGAGGCGGTCGCAATCACCTCCAACGAATCAAAGATAATGCGAGGTCACACGACTTGTTCAAAAAAAAAGAGAGCAAAAAAAAATGGCGAAAAATAATGAAAATAAAAAAAAAAGAAAAAAAAGATGAAAAGAAAATGGCAAAAGAAAAAAAAGATGATGAAATTGCCAAGCAAGAACAAAGTCATGTGACAACGAATCAGAAGAATAAAAGGTGAGCGACCGCCATGTCCAAAAGAACCTCATTGATTCCTCAAACATTCCAAATTCCTTGTGGGGGATGAACGCTCATATCAAGCTAAGTTGAACTTAGGACTGGAGAACATCACGAAGGGGGTGGGTACAAATAATTTTGAGCCTAAAAACCCTTTATTTTCTGAAAACCGTGAACCCGGCCAAGTTACAACCCTCAAAAGTCCTAATTGAAGTGGGGTTTATTTTGAAAGCGCACTCCGATGAGATAGCGTTTAACTGACTCCCAATGAAGCGAGACTCATATCCATGTTGGTATCGTACGTTTGCTTTATCTTCCATATGCAAAAATCGAGGTTGTGTCAACTAGTGATTCGGTCACAAGAGGTCGCAACCTCATTTCATAAAAAGTTTTACAACTTCAAGACTAACATAGGCTTTGCATTAGAATTATCATTCTTAGAATTAACATTCTTTTGCATACAAAACATCTGCTTAAACAACAAGGAAATCTTCGAGGATGAGAATCAGTGAGCAACTTGATCATGTCAAAGCACAAGAGACTTGAGAACTCCGAGGAGGAAAAGCTAATCATCTCAAATGTTGACCATCAAGGGGCAAGTTATCTAAAGAACTCCGTTGGGCATGAACAGTTAATACTTTCTTTGATTACTCTAAGGGGAAGAGTTTGAAGACTCCGTTGAGCGTGGTAAAGTGGTTTCCATGTTTGTTTGACTTCAAAACAAAGAAAGCTTGGGGATTCTAGTAAGGTGTACCTAATCAGGGGCAATTAAGTCGAGGTTTGACCTCTCAAATTCAGCATATCTGGGGCAATCATGTCGATAAATCTCTTCAAGCTTTGATCAATCTGGGGCAATCATGTCGAGGAATCTCTCTTGAGCTCAACCAATCTGGGGCAGTTACGTTGAGATTCGACGAATCTCTCCAAGGATCCCTTGGGGAAAATTCCTCCATAAGTCACAAAGCTTGGGGCACAATTCTGAGTTTTTTGTCGCTCCATGACCATAGGAGTTTATTTCTCCTAGAAATTTGGTCTCTCCCCAAGCACAGGAGTTTATTTCTCCTAAGAGTTGTTCCATTTCTCCAACCTGGTGCCCTTATTCGGATAATCCCCAACATGGTGAATTGAGGGAATCTCCTCAGGTTAAAAATCTTCCAAGCAGTGGCACAGGGTGAGAGGTCAGAAGTTATTCTACACTCTACAAGCCAACAACCAGAAGGGGCATCTTGCAAGTCAAAGTCCAATATCTATTGGCATCTGCACATAATTCTTAACACTAAGGGTATTCTCCCTGGTGTTTACCTCACTAATGCTTTTATTTGGCATCCTGCATATAGTGTTCACTGCATATAACATTGCATCCTCAAAAGCGTAGCATATCCGTCAAAGCGGATCATTACGCCATAGAAAAATTTGAACATGCATACAAAGCATAAGCCAGATAATACAAATCAGCACTCAATCAAGACGACGATATTTCCCCCACATAAAAAGTTGTCCTTACAAACTCTGATTGATATCTGCTACTACATTACAAATCTCCTTATGCCACGGTGCCGATACCTGGTATCCTTAATCCCCAAAAGAAGTCTCATTTTCTCTCTCCAACATGGATCGGATGCAATGTCTTTCTTCGTCAGAATCGTTGTCTTCGAGGTTATTTCCCGTATGCTGCGTGCAGATTAGAGCGTGAATGAGGGTGGGCATTCAACCCATCTCATTTTTCAATCGTTTGAATAACCATACTTGGTGTGTGGCAATTCGGATGATTGCCGCTCTTGAAGAGTTACACCCCGCCTTTTGGCCTGAGGGATTAATGTAATTCTTATGCTTCGCAAGCATCAAAATCTCCGTAATTCCCAGTGGTTACTATCATCTTCTTGTCGAGTCTAGTCGTTACTAGTCTTGTCGTGGTTATTTCCCGT